>NW_006889857.1:0-42679 GCF_000231115.1 Vittaforma corneae ATCC 50505 | reverse complement strand
GGAGCATCAGTGTTGGATGTCATGAATTAGTTAAATTGGCCTTCAACACTGACTTAAAACATCTTTACTTACTAATATCCTCTTCGACTTTTATCCTCTGCACCAATGTTCTTTGGTTGTTGTTCTACTGAGCTGCCAGCCTGTGATTCTTGGCATTGGTATCCGTGTGCCGAAGAGGTAGGTGATCTACACACTTCATGAATAGACAAAATCTAGTTGCAGCACTTAATAGCCTTGACTCTGGATTAGTTGCTACTAAACCAAGTCCCGCACGTTCTCCTTAGCTGGCCAAGGATCCAGGCATGCAGACATGGAACTGGAGTATCTGTGGTGCACTTAACGATACATCTAAACAGTATGTACTGAATCCACCAAAACGCCATGCTGTATCCTGGAGAAGAGGCTGCTTACAGATGGAAAATAAAGACCAAAAATCCTTCTTACAGAGTGTTGTATTAAAGAGAACACACTACATCAAGTTTGCGAACCAATTTATTGCAGTAAACATCCACCTAGTCTTCGTGAGGATATTCCCCACCAGCTGCCCTCTCAACAATAACACCCATCTTAACCAGGAAATACTTCGCAAACTCCCTAGTGATCTCTAAGGTCCATCCAATCATGTACTCAATATCCTCAGAAAGATCACTCGGTATCTCCTTCTCGTCCCACCGGCACATCCGCTTCTTATCCTCATCGCTGATCTCCGTACTGTTGCATATCAGCTGTGCTATCATACTCACCATGCGGCCCCTGCTGTTGATCCGTCCTGTCAGCACGTCTATCATGTGCTCCGGTGTGAATATGCTGTAGAAGGCCCTCAGTGCATTCCCCGGACGTAGGCGGAATCTGTCCATCTCCATTAGCTGCTCCCTGCCTATAATACCCGTCTGGAACTCAAAGTCAAGCCCAACCTCGTTCCGCAGCTCATGTCTCCAGAAGTTCTGAACATGTACATTCTGCCCCACATTCAGGGGCGTCACTGCAATATCAAACACCCGTTCTTTTTCCTGCCCAACCCATGTCTCAACAACCTTCCTCACTCTGTCCTCCAGACTGCTACCTTCCTGCTCCTCCACATCTCCTGTCAGCAAATTGTGCACAAACATCATCTCGGATATCTGTCTGTCCGGACAATACCCAAGCCCCTCACAGATTCCACTGATGTTCGAGACGACCACGTCCCCATCACTCTCTTTCGAAAGAGCATTGAGTATGGCTCCAAGCAGGTTCTTGGCCAGACCCGTGTGCCTCTTCTTCATCCCCCACCTCCTGTACTCTTTGTCTGGATTGTAGATGTGGTGTATGAACTCGTCCATTGTTCTCTTGTTGTCGCCCATTATGAACATGCATCTGTTCTTCTCCCACATGTCCATAAAGGCGCTTTTGTCATTACCAATGAGCTCTGATATGTTTCGTTCCCTGGTGTAGCTGTCTTTGTTCTCTGCAACCTTTGTAACAATCTCTGTGATATTCCTATTTCTGGTCTCCCCGTCTACATCTGTCCTGAGCAGTGCAGAAAAGCCCTCTCCATACACTGCCACAAGGACTGTTTTGTTGGCCTCGATCGTCTCAATGACCCCGGGCCTCAGCCTGTCCCACTTACTCACAAACATGCTCTCATTCCACAGCCTCACCAATTCCTCCTCGCTGCATTTCAACTCGGGAACTGACTGCGGTCTGAGTGTTCTCAGCATCTCGAAGTTCCAGTGCATTGGCTTGCTCTTAAGTTCTCTGTACACATCCTCGACTGAAATTTCATCTTCTTCATACTCAACGCTGTTACTGCTAAGCACAACACGATCCCCAAATATCGCTCTCAGTTCTCTCCTACCCACAGTCCTTTCTCCATCGCCAACCTCTGAAATGTTATTGCCTCTTAAGTTCAATAATTGCATTGAACCTGACAACTTTTCTATCTCAATTGGCAGTGTCTCAAGTTTGTTACCACTGAGATTCAGTTCTCGTAGATTCTTCAGCTCTCCTATTGCTGCTGGCAGTGTCTCAAGTTTGTTATTTTTAAGATCCAAATACTGTAGATCCCCCAGCTCTCCTATCTCAGATGGTAGTATCTTGAGTTTGTTATTTCTAAGACACAGTTCTCGTAGATTGTCCAGCTCTCCTATTGCTGCTGGCAGTGTCTCAAGTTTGTTATCATTGAGATACAGTTTCTGTAGATTCTCCAGCTCTCCTATTGCTACTGGCAGTGTCTCAAGTTTGTTACCACTGAGCTGCAAGATCCGTAGTTCCTTCAACTTTTCTATCTCAACTGGCAGTGTCTCAAGTTTGTTACCACTGAGCTGCAAGATCCGTAGTTCCTTCAACTTTTCTATCTCAACTGGTAATGTCTTGAGATTATTTCTATGGAGATACAGTTTCTGTAGATTCTCCAGTTCTCCTATTGCTATTGGAAGTATCTCAAGTTTGTTATCACCAAGAAACAAATGTTGTAGATTCTTCAATTCTCCTATCTCAGGCGGTAATGACTCGAGTTTGTTAAGACTGAGATTCAGATATTGTAAATTCTTCAATTCTCCTATCTCGTCTGGCAATAGCTTTAGCTTGTTACCAAGAAGTTCCAAGGTCTGTAGTTTCCTCAGCTCTGCTATCACTGTTGGAAATGACTCAAGTTTGTTATTGTCGAGAATCAGTCTTTCTAGATTCTTTAGTTTTCTTATCACTGTTGGAAATGATTCAAATTGGTTATCACCAAGATCCAGATCTCGTAGATTCTCCAGCTCTCCTATTGCTGCTGGCAGTGTCTCAAGTTCGTTATCATCGAGATGCAGTGTACTTAGATTCTCCAGCTCTCCTATTACATCTGACAGTGTCTTGAGCTTGTTATTACTAAGAACCAGATGCTGTAAATTCTTCAATTCTCCTATCTCAGATGGTAGTGCCTTGAGATTGTTATGACTGAGTTCCAGCTTCTCTAGCTTCACTAGTCTCTTAATATTGCTGTCAATAGATGTAATGCCTTGTCTACATATAGATATTACAGTTTCATTCTCAGGATAATTTCCAAAGCTATAGATTCCACCTGGGTTTGCACCATTGTCCGAGCTCTGGAGTGTAGCTCCCATGAGCACAAGTAGACTCCAGATTGCTTTGTATGTCTTTCTCGTCTCTGCAATATTCATAAGGGGTGTGGCTGAAAATTTTTAAATAGTTGGATTGGACAGTATCAATGATATATCTCCAAGTTAAAAACTACAATGACATGTATACGCTTTAACTACAAGCAGGACTGTAATTACTGCCAATACCACATTGACTGTGCTGGCACGTCTTTGTGAGTGCATGCTACCACTCAAAAATTCAATTTGAAAATAGAATGTTGACGGGTGTCAACATGTCATGCCAAATCATTCCGGTGCAATCATTCCAGACTGACTTGTGATCTGTTGGACAAATGACACTGGAGTAGTTAGTGCACAACTCGACTACATTCTTTGTGCAATACAGTTGAATGTAGGTATTGGGTGTGCTGTTGATTGTCTAAATGTCCAGTACAGAATGCAAGCATATTCCCCGTAGCATGCTGTGGCGGGATATTGTATGTGAGTATATAGATATATATAGTTAAACCATAATGTGTTAATACATAAAGTTAGTTGCATTTATTTAAGCACTAGTCAGAAGAGTGGACAGAGTAAATCACTGCATGGACATGAATCAGATGCACACTATAAGCATGCCGACTTTTCTGTGTACAGGTCAGATCCATTCATAGATGACTCTTGTCTGTGGTCTCTATCAGACATAGAAATAGTTTGTTCCCTGTACAGACCATGTATCCACCCAACGGCTGCCATTATCAAGAACATCCTCTGCCTGTCTACACGCTTGCATTAATCAGCTACTGGACTCTTGGCATAGAAGGATCAGTCTGAAGTGAGCCAAAACCGGCACAGTTAGTTGTGCCTGATTCATTCAAGGAAGCCGCGCAGATGGACTCTATTCAATCTCACACCAGAAACGGATACTGCTCAATGTTCTGTGCATCAAGCTATCAGGCTGTATGGAAATTAAATAACACTGCTAACTATGTAATTTATTTCAATGTCTGTGCAAAGATAAACCACAGTTCTGCAGATGTCCTGGCTCTAGAAGGGACAGCCATCTAGCGCAGGCGTCATTTCTACGCTTCCGTTGACCATGTAGTTGTTCTGCCTCATCCTGTGGAAGTTAGAGGGATGGTCGAACAGTAATGAGAATGGTGGGTAGTAGTATGTTAGGGCTTTGTTATTCTTAGTTATTTCTAAAACACCTTGAGATAGATCGGCACATGATTCTGCATATGAGCATGCAAACCTGTCTGCATTAAACTCGCAGATATTTGCAATGAAATTGCCAGCCAGAGTGGCGATGAGGAAAAATAATGCGATCTGAGCGCTCACCGTCACGTAATGCTTTAGTGCAGACTTGTTCTCATCCTTCTTAATATTCTTCACCAGAAAGCACATTGCTAGGGATGCAATAATGTAGGGTGCAACGAAGATGGATAAAAGATCAAAGTGTCTTGCATGTCCTATCTCGTGCAACAGCAAAGCCTTGACTGCTTCAAAGCTGTTGTTCTGGATAGTGCCCTTGCCGATTATAATGCTCATCATGGACTTGAATGGAATAGCATTGCTGGCTGCATTGTCAGAAAGCATACCATCTACAACAAACACTCTTGAAATGTCAACATCGAGATCGGCAAAAAACTTCTCATACTGAGAAATGTCCGAGCCTTTGTTTTGGAAGTATTCAGTAATGGGAGTACCTCCCAGAAGATAGGGTGTATAATATGCTCGCAAGAGAACCACTGCTGCGACGAGACAGTTGCCAAAAACTATGAGGCCAGTTGTTGATACCTTTGAGGTGATGAAGGAAACAAGCTTGACAAAACCATATGAGATTATAGTGCCAATAGCAACACCACCTATAATGAAAAATAATTCAGGTGCTACAGCACATGCTACTAACAGCAATAAGCCCAACACTCCCCAGAAAATTTCTCTTTTTGTATATGTAACTTCATCGCAGTCAATGGGTTTAAATTTACTATTCCAAACCTTAGAGTAAAATCCCATCACTTGTAGCACTAAAATAATTCCATACCTAGTAGCAATGTACGAGATCATTGGTGGCCAATAGTCCACATTTACGAGACAGAAGGTGGTGGGCATGGCTGTGTTTACTACTATCTTGGTATTCTCTGGGTAGAACCATCACAGCCCAATGCAGTGGTATGCAAGTGCAGCCGCCAAAATAATTATATGCAGAGATAGATATTTTGTAAACTCACTGGCTAGTGCTTTCTTGATCACAGCATATGAAGTACTGAGAAGATGCTTGAGTCTTCCAACAATGCCTGCTTGTTTGTTAGCCGCATTGTGCGTACCAAGCTTGACATCAGCTAAACTATCCATAATGATTTAATTAAACATTTTGTGATGTGGAAAATCAGACAGAACTTATCAAAAAATTTGATAAAAATTTTTACAAGAACGGTCGTGCCATTGCCTTCTCAACTTTCCTCCCTTGTAATTGATGTACAACTGTGCTCTTACTTCATCATCACATTCTTGAGATCACTTACAGGTAAAAATACCCAACGAGAATTTGTGACGCTACCTACACTTATAATTTATATTGTTTCGGTTTAGTTCTATTCAAAATGAAAGAACCAGCATACTTCAATAAAAATCGCCCGTTAGTTTACTATTTAATTTCTGTATGACTCCTTAAAAATAACCAAGATGCTTTGGAAACATCTTATCAATGCTTTCCTTCATTTTTTTGTCCAATATAAACAATTACTTCACCACGAACAAATCTAGGCACACTGTTTAGCTCTAGTAAAACATTGTGGTGTTCGTCAAAGCCTATGAGCTTGCCCTCTAAGCACTCTCCTGTCCTAATGCCAGCCAATACGTTTTCATTTATGTACTTCTTTAGTATATCTATGGGATCTGTGGTCATCTAAGGGCTATCATTCATTCCTGGAAAATACAAGAATGAGCTGAGGACAGTGGTTGTGGCCTAATGGCTAGAAATCAAGTTGGTGGAAATGCCCATTGCAAATTGCCTAGCCAATTCGTTACTCTTAGCTCAAATGCACTTTGTAAAAATTTTTACAAAAATTTTATCCCTAGTCATGCGAGCATTGTATGCAGAAAGAAGCTTGGATGTTCCTAAGGATTGCAATGTCTCCTACTCTGACGGCAAATTCTACTTCGAGGGGCCGTTGGGGAAACAGATGTATGACGTCGCCAAGACGGGTTTTACTTTTGAAGTAGACTCAGATACGATTCTTATTAAGTGCTGGCATGCCAAGAGAACAAAGCTGCAGCTCATCAACACAATTGCCTCACACATTAGGAACTACATGAAGGGAGTTACCATGGGATTCAAATACGTTCTTAAATGTGTTTTTAGACATTTTCCAATTTTGACTTCTATTGAAAAAGATGGAAAAGAAATTAAAGTACACTCGTTTATTGGTTCTAAGGAGGAGAGGACATACCCTGTGCGTGGTGATACCGTGGCTTTGCTAGGCGAGGAGAAGGATACAATTGTTCTCCAGGGAACCAGCATACTTGATGTTTCTCAGACTGCAGCAGCTGTTTCCAGCGACAGCTTTAAAAGAAAGAAGCATGACGAAAGAATTTTCCTCGATGGAATTTACATCTCCGAAAAGACAAGCATTGTCGTAAATTAAATCTTATCTATCGTTTAAAGTTGC
Organism: Vittaforma corneae ATCC 50505; assembly: GCF_000231115.1. Classification (NCBI taxonomy): domain Eukaryota; kingdom Fungi; phylum Microsporidia; family Nosematidae; genus Vittaforma; species Vittaforma corneae. The sequence goes on along the minus strand of NW_006889857.1, from coordinate 35,946 downwards.
TTGCTTTTATGTTCATCGATGCACATATAGTTTTCGCAATCCACCATTCGAATCTAGTCAATACTGGTGTGTTGTTTAGTATCCAGTCTTTTGATTTGGAGTTTTTTGTCTTCGCTAAATGTCATTTTGTAAACTTCTTTTTAAAAATTTTTACAAGCAGAGCCATGCGAATCCATAAGTGCTGGTTTTGTTCAGCAAACATCTACCCAGGTCATGGGACCACATTCGTAAGGAGTGACTGCACAGTATTTAGATTCTGCAGGCCAAAGTGCTTCAAGCTCTTCAAGAAAAGACTGAATCCAAGAAAAATCAAATGGACCAAGATTTCACGTAAGCTGGCCAATAAAGAGCTTATCAATGATCCAATAATGCAGTTTGAAAGAAGAGTTGATGTGCCTGCCGTATACAACAGAGAAGTCCTTTTGCAGACGATTGATGCAATTCCAAAGATAGCCAAAGTTAAGCAGAGAAGAGAGAATCTCTTTATAGCCAATAGAATACTTTCAAGACAAGAAGAATCAAAGGCCAGAGATCTTAAATTTATCGAGAAGCACAAACATCTTCTTAGTAAGGAGACCATTCAGGTAGAGCCCAGGGAAGCTAAAGCACATAAGAAAACAGAAAAAGAGGCTGAGTACAACTAACTAGTTTTAATAAAATATATTATTGCGCACCTGAAGAATAATTACTTGGCTTTGGTGTTTTATTGCAATTAAGATTATTCGTTCAATATTAATTTTGAGCATCTGGTTAAGCTAGAAGAGCTTGGTGCTGGAACTCTGTAAGGAATAATGTGTCTTTGCATAGGCACATCTCCAAACACCACTTTCAATATGTAACTATGGATCTAATTAATAGTGGAAGGTCCTTGGACTCTATTTTCACCATATTGTGTCCCATTCTTTCTATCTGGATAATTTCTTCGTTTTCAAATTTAACAGTCTCAGAATATAAAATATTGTTGGTTTTATGGATTGTGTAGCTTTGAATTATTCTCTGCTCCGCCTCATTTCTATACTCCAAGTGCATTTTAAACATTGAGTTTAATATTACGGAAACTACACCGATCTGACCCGTTGAAAGATCATCTGTTTTGACTGGAAATATGATGACGTCTCCCACTCGGCTTGCACATAGTGCTGCTTCTTTGAATAAAAGTATAATTTTCTGATAAAATTTTGTGGCCTTTTCAATGTCTATCAGCTTTCTCTTATCTAAGCACATATACGAATGCATATCCTTCTCCCTGTAAAGATAAAATAGAATAAGAAAAGCATGCTCTACTGACGTAATTTCAATATCATGTCCCCAGCTTAAACACAAACTTTTCATATTCTCCAAAGGACGTTGCACAAAGATCTTTAACCTGCGAATCGAGACCAAGATAGGCCTCGTTGGCTGCGCTGATTGATATTCCACGCTTTGCCAGAAACTCTCCTATTTTCCGATCTGAACTGGCGCTTTTTGGATGAAAAAGCTTCTTTTCATGGATGAATCTTAGATCCGATTTAATACACTGAAAAAGTGATGATCCCAGCAGAAACTCCAATCTATTTCGCTTAACAAAAAAAACACCATCCGACCTGCAGTTAAGCACTTTGATTGAAAACACAATGCTGTTATACATTTCCCAGCACTTTTCACATGTTGAATCCTTTAATGCCACATTTACATCTGCTAGTCCACTGTTTATTATCCTGTCTTTGGCTAATGGCCCTTGTAGAGTATTTTTAATATTCTCCAGGTTGGCACTCTCGCATGCAACACCAAAAGAACTGTAAATGCTTTGGTTCGCAAACACCTTGTAGTACGAAAAGCATATTGCAATTGGCCAGAGTGTTTCGATTTTCAAAATATTCATGGACTTTATCACACTATAAAGAATGTCCACGCCAACAGTATTCTTTTGCGCGCAGTAGCATGGCATGCATGGTTCTTGCTCGTTTGACAGGCAGAATTCCTCGCCATTGTGCTCAAAACAGAAATTTATGGAGCTTTCCATATTTCTAAATTCAATCTGATATTGGAAAAGTTCTTTTTTGAGAATCTGGGTGAAAATGAAGATGGAACAGACACTGTGAAGGTTTCTGTTGCAAACTAAGTTTAAAACTTTAGTTTTGTCGAAGGACTGCAGAGTCTTTCTCAAATTTTTGTGATCCAAAAACATTTCAGGACAATTTTTGGAAGATGACTATTTTGAAGACAAACCCCAGTGCAAATGGGCATCTTATACAGAACAGTTGCAGAAACAAGCAGATATGAGCTTGTCTTCTGAGCTTATTTATTGAATGCACACGCTCGCATCATGATTAGTCATCCAAATATATATGCCGAGCATTGCTGCCGGATGCACCGTTCATTTTGTGCTTCTATTATCTTACCCTTAATCTATGAACGAAAATGACTGTGCTGACTCACAAAGGAAAAAGGCAAAAGTAAGTTTGATCTTCAAACAGAAGGTTATGGAGACTCCTATCACAGAGGAAAACGACGAGTCGTTTTATGACGATGGTAGGGTGTGCTATTTAAGGAGAGAGCTTTTGGAGTGCGAAGAATATTTTTTGAAGAAGATAGAATTTTATTTGACAGAGTTTGAAGAAGAAAAAACAAAGTTTACGTCTTTGGTTAGTGATTTAGAACGTGAGCTAGAGGACTCCAGAATGGCACAGTTGGAGCTTCTTGTAAAGATTAAGAATTTAAAAAACAGAATTGTCGAACTCGAAGGCAAAACCCAGTTCTATAAAAACAAGGTGCAGAAATACGAGGGCAGCCAGAATATAACAAACAATAGCTAAGATTTGAGGGGGCAGTGAAGTATGGCGATAGCATTTGCAGAAATTAAGCAACTTGTTGGTATTTTGTTCAATACGCTTCAGCTTATTGGCTGCCAGCTCTTTCTTTAAATTTTTGCCAGGACAAATTTTCATAAGATGCAATAATAAATAAAGTTTAAAGGCAATGAAGCAATTTTAATAAACTATTTCCCCGAGTTGGCTTGCAACCAATTCTGCCTCTGTATATATAAGGCTCCCTTGGGACATTCAACTATACTAGGCGTCATTCTTACAGCTTTTGTGCTAATAAGCACAGGACTAATACAATATACCCTTCGCAAATAATGGGATAGATGGCTTTGATAACGGGCACAGAATTTTCAATCAACCGTAATTTTTTGATTTAAAATGCCAAAGCAACAATTGGAAGCTGCTGTGAGTATCAGAAGAATATAACAACTAGTCATGATTGTAAATACTTAAGCATTCCGCAAAGATTGTCATGCTTATCTTGATTATCATTTTTCTTTTTAAACTCATGAACATAAAGAGCACGAATGCCAGAAGGATCAGCACATATACTGAATCGCACGGATACACCGACGTTGGTGGGCATCCATTGCAATGGAGCGAAGCACAAGGTATATGCATAAAAGAAGAGATTTTCTATCTACAAACATATTTCAGCAGCAGACAATGATTTGATAGAGATTTAGTCCCTAATTACCGTGTTGTACGTTAAAGCAAGTATAATCAAAATCCAAACAAATAGAAATGGACAGAAGCTGAAAAGCCTGGGCTCAGTTTCTTTTTATAACTGAAAGTACAATACCTAAGAATAAATATGGGCCAGCAAAAAGTAAAAATTTTTAGAACCTTGGAAACACACTGGCTAAATACAAATCAATGTAAGCAATGGGGTAAGTCCACTTTTATTTCAAGATACGTTTTCTATTCGTATCAGAGCGTCAATAAAATAGCATGAGATATTGCCCAATGCAGCATGACGGTGTTGGCATCTACTATGGCGGTTACAAGAATGCTTATTTCCACTGGAAACATCCAACACACTGCTCTATACTCTTTTGCTCCTTTTCATATTGGAAAAAGGAACATTCACTTTCTTCTCCTTTGAGTAAAGGAAAGTTTAAAACAAAAAATTTTGCAGGGGGCTGCATATGGCAAGACTAGAAACGGGTCTAAATACTTCGTTTAACTACATGGAAGAGAGTGATGAAGCATATCTGTATGAGGAAAACACCGTAAACTCTCTTAAGCTCAAAAATCTGATAGATGAGGATGCATACAACAGTGCAAGATTTGGAGATGACCATAAGTACATAAGCTCGAAGAAGAGAAGAGATAAAAAAAAGAAAAAGAAGGCTGGTGAAGAAATACGAAAAATAGTAAATAGAAAAGTGGTAAACTTGCCTGCATCTCAACCCTACATAAAGCTTGTTGATGGAGAAGAGAGGATGTGTTTTAAGTACAATACAAAAGTAAGTGAATCAGCATTGAGTACAATGCCAAAAATAGAACTAGAAGAAAATGAGTTCTGTGTTAGATTTGACCTGGACAGTGTAGATATAAGTAAGCTAAATGAGAAATTCAAGGCAGATAATTGTGTATATCCAAGAGCTAATATTCCCTATGAAATGTACACTGGTAATAGATGGAACTACGAAACAGAGTGTAATCGACTAGCTTGGCAGTTTGTATCACTCAACCCAGTGCTTCTATATGGAAAGAAAGGGCTTATACAACGAGCCGTAGATTCATTTAGAAACATCAGTAAAACGAGTAAGGGACAGAAATTTTACAAAGAAGAAACGTTTTATGGAGACATTGAGAAGAGAAAGCATCTTTCTCCTGCTGTTTCTTCTGTGCTTATCTCGTGGTCTTCTCGTGGGACAACAAAAAAGTGCAAGGTGCAGGTGGGTGTTGATAACATTGACTATTCTAAGATATCTGACGAGTTTAAGGCTAAATACTCGGTGCTTGATGATAAATTTGACGAAAATAGCTTTGGACTTGAAAGATGGGAGAGCAAAAACGAGGACAATGAGCTTGCAGTCAAGATCGCTTTTTTAAATGTTGAGAACACGTCCTTTCTAAATGCGATCAAGGCTGTTGGAGTGCACACTGTTCTTAAAAGAGCCGTGGGTGCATACAAGCACAAAAAGGATGAGCTTCTAGCGATGAGTGAAGACGCAGAAGCCCAGGATGTTGTGACCAGTGCGCTGGACTACGCATTTAATTCTGTAAATTTAAGTGACAAAGAAGAAAATTAATTAAATAATCTGTTTAATTGCATAATACGTTTGTTTCTAGTGCGGTTTGCATCTTGTAATTCGTTGGGCACAGTAAAATTTTTATTTTTGTTTCATACTGTTGACTAATAAAATGAAATCGTAAAATACAAGTACAAGGCATTTGGCAATGACAAATGTTTAAATCAACATCATGAAACACTGTTTTAAAATGTTTATCTTTTTCACATAAATTTGCAATCTTAAGTGTAAATATGATACCGATACTTCTTCTCATTCTTGCTTCTGCACAAGAAGAGCAGTGCACGTTACTCACAGATGGTATCGTTGTCTCAAAGTACCACTTAAACAACTGTGCTGCCTGTGTAAAGTTCAATCCAGTCTATGAGGAAATCAAGAGCCGAGCTTCCAAGGAACAATTGAATATCAAGTTCAGAGAAGTCGAGTGTGGCGCATGCGACTGTGGGGATGTCTCTCGGTTTCCTACCCTTGAGATTACCCAGGATAAGCAGTCAAAAGGCACCTCAGTTGGATATAAAGACTATCAATCGTTTGCAAAATGGATCACAGATACCCTGCTGCTTGATCATAATGTCTTTGTTGACCATATTGATCATGAAGAAGGCAAAGTAAAAACCCTGACAGCCTCAGACTTTCTTAGCGGATTTGACGGTCAGTGGTTGATACTGTTCTACGACAGCCATAAGGATACAAGAAGACACCTCTTCAAAGAACTTTCAAGTGCCTACAAAAATAAAATAACAGTGGCGGAGGTGGAGTCACGAGAGGCTGAAACAGTTATGGCAAGGTACAATATTGGTGGTTTTCCATTCATATTGGCAATCAACAACGGAACTCCAGTTCCATACACTGGTAAGGCTGACTTTGCCAACCTTAGTGCTTTCGCAGAGAAACTGTACACACCTGCCTTCCAGGAGATCAAATATTCAGAATTGAAGGATATTACTAAGAGCTTTAATAATGGCGAGCCAGTATTTATAGTACTTTACAAAAACTTTGAAGTTGCTTCGTATTACTTCAATGAACTTGCGCAACAGTTCAAATTTAAGGCTACAATTTACAGATCAAGCGATCCGGCCATGTTTACAGCCGCAGGCTACCATCCAAAAGATGCAAATGAATTTGATAAGGATCCTGACCATAGCCAGATGGCATACTTGACGGTGTACAAGAATTCTACCTTCTTTAATTCCAATGTTAAACCAAATGACACGAACGAAATCATCCAGTGGATCTTTCACACCCACTTTCCTCATGTTACAAATATTAACAACGACAACTTCTACACAGTCTTCCATGGAATTAAGCCCGTCATACTCCTTCTTACGAGTAATGACCAGCTGGTCGATAGCTTTAATAAACTCAGTGCAACCTGGCATCTGGGTGCTGCTGCTTCGAATATCATATTTGCTACTCTTGACACGGTTGAATATCCCATGTTCAAACAGGAGGTGCTCAAGTACGTTGCTGAGCCAGGCATTGCATTCTTTGATCCAGTGCTGTCTCAATGGTACCATCAGCCTACAAAGCTTGTATCAGAAACTTTCAACAAGACTGTTATGAAAATGATAGATTCCTACTTCAATAAGAACTTGCCAGTATATTCGTCTAAGAAGAATAGAAGTAATATTTATGTCATTCTTGGCATTGCCCTGGTAGCATGTGTGTTTGGGTACAGGCTGCGCACAATGAGAAACAAGGTTGATTAAAAGATGATATTCTAAAATGATTTATTTTTATATATTTAAATGCTCGTCTGTCTGATCTGTTATTCATTTTTATCCAATAGTATGTTTATTTAGCTGTTTCAGGTGGACTAAAATTAAATTCTGCAGCAATCAACAATGGACTATTTATTTTGGATATTCTATCTCTACGACAGGAAGATAAGCATTGGCGTGCAGTTCATTCTCACATTTCTAACTTATCTGCTCGTTAAGTACCGATACAGACAGCCTTCTACTTACCTCGTTCTAAAAAAGAGTACCAAGGAGCGTCTAATAAAGGCATTCAATCCCGAGCCGTTGATTTTAGATAGCGTTACTCCTTACAAATTTAAAACGGTCAAATATAACTTTAGCAACCACGATGTTTTTAATCTCGGAAGGAAGTTCAAAGATGAGATCAAGGCCACTATTAGAGAGTACGGTGTAGGAACTTGCGGCCCACGCGGATTTTATGGTACATTAGATATCCACCTGGACCTCGAAAAGAAAATATCCGAGTTGTTTGGTAAGGATGCAGCAATTATCTACTCAAACTACTTCACCTGTGTACAAAGCGTGATCTCCTGCTTTTGTAGGGCAAGAAACAACGTATTTGTACATACAAAGGCCTTCAATGCTATTCATAGCGGAGTTCTCCTTTCTCGTGCCAACAAACATACATATGACACGCTGGAGGATCTAAAGCACAAACTCGACACAGATTTAACAGACAAATACCTGATAGTGGAGAGAATAGGATGGAACACAGGGGAAATGGTAGATCTAAACACCATTGTAGATCTAAAGAAAAGATATGGATTCAGGATAATACTGGATGAGGCATGTAGCATTCCATTTGTGTACCAGAAGCCTGAAGATCAGGATCTGTATTCTCAGATAGATCTTATAATAGGATCATTAAGTCTGGGATATCCTACGAATGGAGGATTCTGTGCTACATGCAGAGAAGCTGTTGATTATCAGAGGCTGAGTGGATCGGCATATGTGTTCAGTGCCTCACTTCCGGCTTTCTTGTCCAAGGCAGCATTGTGCATGCTAGCCGAGACGCTAGACTACAGAAGGATCAGAGAAAAAATCAAGAAGGCACAAGAGCTCATTCCAGGCATAGTTTCTACAAGCAAATCGCCAATACTCTTAATAAAATGCGATGACCTATATGAAAAGCATAATCAACTGAGGGAGGAAGGATATGTGATTGGTATGTGTGGGGAGTATCTGAGAATTTGTATAAATGAAGAGTGCGATGAGAAAGATCTAAAGGCAGTTGGGGATATACTAATCAGAAATAAATGACCAAAATACCTTAATTTGTTTGAAATTTGAAAGAGCGCAAGATAATTTAGACACCACTGACTGTGCTATATCCACAGTTGGCACTATAAATTTAAGCTTGAGAATACCCATCAACACGCAACACCAGCCAAATGGCCGAAGTTACATTTACGCTTTGATATGCACGCTCTTTTTAACTGGAAATCTTATAAAATCAAGGACCTTTAGGACTTCTTCAACTCTTTTGTTTTCCGAAGGCAACATTTCGAGAAGATTAATAAAAATAGTAGCATTCACTGTATCAAAGGAATTTAAAAGATCAGAATAGCACGCTTCTAGCTCCTTTGTAAAATCTCTGTGCTTTAAAATGGCCTGTTTCAGTGCGCATAAATTTGTTAGTGCTTTATTCATGCGTAGACTATGGGAAGGGAGGATAGAAATCAAACTTGGCAAAATTCCGTCAGTGTTCATCTGAAATAACACTTCAGACCATTTCTAATGCACAAATCCAAATCACACATTAATGACAATCGTTTATGCGTGTTGGTAGTTAACCTTGTCCAGCCTAATTGAAACTTGAGGCATACGATCCAAAATATATATGGGTTTTATAATTAGTACTACCATGTACTGGAATAGATTTCATCAGTAAATCTTTTTCGAGCTTTAGGTCTTTATTATTTCTTGATTTTAAAAGGGCAAATGATTGGTGTGAGAAGATTAGAAAAGGCTGAAATAAAGAACAGAAAGGTGCTGTTGATAGTAGACTACAACACAAAAGAGCTAAATGGCAGTGTATTCAAGGTTGACCAAACGCTTCCGACAATCCAATACGTGCTGGACAAAGAACCTGTGGTTTTGTTTATTTTGACACATCTAGGAAGACCCAAAGATAGAAAGAGTCACTCAACACGTCCTTTGTACAACTACTTGAAAGAAAAAATCAGTAAAAGTAATAAAATCATTAGGTATGTGCTAGTCTCGGAATATTCGCCATCGAATGGTATTAAATCAAGCAAGGAAGGAAGTATCCTTTTTGGCGACAATTCTAGATACTATTCTAAGGCGGAATTAGAGGACTTCTACACCAACTTTGATATAATTATCAATGATGCATTTGGATGCGCTCATAGAGAAGCTCCCTTCAGGGCATATGCAGGGTTTCTGATGATGAAGGAGATTGAGGCGCTAAGTCTAGCATTGGGCTGTGACTTTCTCATAATGGGAGGTGCTAAAGTGTCGGATAAAATAAAGCTAGTACAGCAGTTCAATACGACGGTATTTCTGGGAGGGGCAATAGCTACGAGTATCTACAAGAGTAAGGGCTATGAGGTAGGTAGCAATACACTTGTAGAAGAGATTGTAGACATTTCAATCAACAACAAGGTAAATAATATCATTCTTCCTGTCGATTTTATTGTTATAAACAAAGAACAGGGATATGAAAATAAAGAAATAGGAGCAATACTAAAAACAGATACAGTAATTGATATCGGAAGTAAGTCGGTAGAAAACCTAGAGAGATTGGTAGGCAAGAGTAGGTTTATTCTCTGGAATGGGCCCCTGGGAAAGTTCGAGGATCCAAAAGCTAGATCCACCCATCTACTTGTAGAGAAGTTAATTAAAGGTAAAGCCAGAGTTGTTGCAGGGGGAGGAGAGACAACAAGTGCAATATTCAGATGCAATGCTTCTGCAGGTTCGGAGCTCTATCATATTTCAACAGGTGGCGGAGCCATGCTAAGTTTTTTAGGAGGAAAGCATATGCCGGGTATAGAAAGCGTGGAAGATAAAGTTTGATTCAGGTAGCGTTTATCAAAAATGACCGTTATGGTATTAATAAAAATACTGTCTCAAAGTGGCAGCCGCCTATACAAGCACAAGGAGAAGTCGACCACTGCATTGAAGAAATCCTAAACGTAAACCAAAATACACTAAAAATACTTGTTTAATCGTACAACCTATTCGTATTCTATTTCCAGGTCTTCTTGGTCTAACTGTCTTCTTTTCTGTATCTTGATTTTGTTTCTAATTGGAATTACTATTCTTTCCGTATCTCTTTCGGCATTTATTCTCATGCATACGTGTCGCTGTAACTTGCTTACTGCTTCTCTCAATGTTTCAATATCAACGGAATCTCTTGAAAGTTCAAGGAATTCCAGAAAGAAAAACTTGAAGTTCCGATCATTTGTGTTGTATCTCTTTAAAACCACCCTAGCTTCTTTTTGGTAGAAAGATGGAGGAAGAGAGTTGGCAAGACTAAGACTGTTTAGATTCAGACTTACGTTCTTTACATTTGTCTTATTTGCTCTTTTCATCTGTGCACTGCTATTTCCAGGGAGGAGAAAAATTCACATCAATAAAGGAGAACAGATACTTAAATAAAAGGCCAAGTAAGCCGTTATAGTCCAGTGGTAGGATTTTCGCTTAGGGTGCGAGAGGTCCCGGGTTCGATCCCCGGTAACGGCCGGCTGTTTTGGTCTTAAATAGAACTTATGCTTTATGCTGGATGGCCGAGTTTATGTGCTGTCAGACTTCACAAGCATAGCAGAAAGTTTGATTAACAGCCAAATATTAAACATAAATTTAATCTACAACAGCATCGCCCTCAATCCTGTCAACGTCACATTCACCCATGAAAATATTGCAAAAACACTCGCAACTGCATTCCTGTAAAAACTCTGCAATCCTTCCAAGTCAATAATCTTCAGTTTCTTTAAAGCCAAATCTTGCTTGGAACTCAAAACTTCCTTAATCCTTCTGGAGGCTTTATACAAGGCATTGGGGAATGAATGTTCGGAATCCTCGTTTTTTTCAACTTCAATGTTTTCGCTTCCCACATCCATTTTGGCTCTTTCAAGCTCTTTTCTTCGTTCTTTTATTTCACTTTCTATTGCTCTTATTTCATTTTCCACCTTCAACAGCTCTTCGTATAATTGCTTGATGCCTTCATATTCCCTCAGCTCGGAACTAAGCATATCGTATCTCTGCTTCTCGTATTCATGCTTTTCGCATTCTTTTGATAGCTTTGACAGTCTTGCATTGGACCTTTCACTCTCAATATCCAGCTCCTTAATGCTTGCTTCAGTTCTATTCAGCTCGTCCTCCTTCTGTCTTAGCTCTGCAAATGTAAAGATAACCTCGTTTTTTAAATCTTCATATTCCATCATCTTGTCTATAAAATCTCCTTTAACATGCACTCTTCCTTCAATTTCAGTAGTCTCGACCTCAAAGGATGAGAATTTATCAGACAGCACCCTCTGCTCTCCTTTGATTGCATTAATCTCAGATTCAAGCTTGGTTACTCTCTGGTATACTTCATCTTTGTCTTTGCGTAATTGCTCTACCTTTCCTGCCTTATCAAGTTTTAAAGCATTTAGTTGAGTATTCAAGGCGTCGTTTTCCCTTTGAAGATTTGAAATGTCTCTTTTTAACGCCCTATAATCATTCAACTTTCCATGAATATTATTGGCTGCAATGGCTTGGTTGGCTGCAGTCAGTCTGGCATTTAGTTGCCTTATTTCTTCAGTTAACTGGTTGTTCTCAGTATCAACAGTTCTGAGTCGCTGGCTTTCATCTTCATAGAGCCTCAGTTGATTCCTCAACGGTGTTAATGCACGGAGTATGTTACCACGAAGATCATTGTTTGGATCCACTGGTGGCATGATCCTTGTCAACTGAGGAGTTAGCTGGTCTATTTCTGTGCTATTGATTGTAGTGGTACTTGCAAGAGAGAAAATCGCAATCCCAAATCTTATAATGTGTTTCGCTTTTGCTTTGCAATGCATAGTGGGTGGCATTTGCAAATTTTTTCAATCCCTCTCAGAACCAAGGAGAATGGAAATAGAATATGTGTATAGAACAAAGATGTGCTCATCAGTCGCATCTTTTCTTATCCTGCTGCTCGATATCGTATTGTCGCTGGATGCAAACGAAGTAGCACGTAACTTCCAAAGTAACAATAGAAATGTCTTACAACGTCTGGTGCTAGAAATCCGAAATGAAGAAACCGTGGCAAACAGAGCACTTGCACAAACAACCAATCAGCTGAATCTGTCTAGACAAGCCAATGGAAATTTTAAACAAGCGGCAGACCCACTCAGGGATAACGTCATAGCGCTAGAGAAAGATGTGAGAGAGTTCAATGATAACAACGTAGATGCATCAATACCTGTGTTACAGCAACAGAAGCGGGATCTGCAGAGTACCCAAACTGTTCTGCGGACTCAAATTAATGTTTTACCTAATACTGATCTTCAAGCGGTCACAGATGAGAAGGATGGGTACCTGAAAAAAGAAAAAGAACTAGATGAGGAGCTTAAGAAACAGCAGGAAATTAGCAAGGCCATTACAATGTTTTCGGAGACCGATGAAGAATTCCTAACAATACTAAAGATGGAGCCATTCTCTGCATATGCAAAATATACAAATGAGTATGACAAAAATAGTATACGAATCCAATCTGAGTTAGAAAAGCTCATAAAAAGTCTAGATGACCTTAAAAAAGACTATGAGAAAAAAGCTAGCAAGAAAGACCATCTCGTGAAAGAGAAAGAGTGTATGAAAGAAAAGATAACGAACTATGATGTATTTTTGAAAGGATTACAGGACCTTGGGGACGGCTTTTTGGAGAATCTAAAAGAAAGATTGGATAAGATCAAGGAAGAGCTTAAAGCTCTTGGAGCAAATATGGAGGGACTATCACCTTTGGAACATCCCAGGCTGGCACTGCTTGAATTGCAGTCAAGGATTGAAAAAAAGAATGAAGAGAAAAATATAATGCAGAGCAATCTTTTGGAAATTGAAAAGAAGATGGAGGAATATGCCGAGCAAGTTCCAGATAAGAGTATTGAGCTTACATCCACTGATTCAAACAAATTGGAAGAGGCCATGTTTTTGGAAGAACAGATGCTAGCACTAAACAGGGTCAATAAAGAATTTCTGTCTGATTTGCTGGAACACAGCCGTTTGAACAAGATCATTGAAGATTTGACATCAAACATGACAAAAAAGGAGGTGGCATATTTGTCTATATTTTCACTGGGAACTTTTGCTTATATAATTTATAATATTGTATTAATATTTATTTAAGGAAAATAAGCTTAAATTGAAGCCATTTCTGATGATTTCAGGTTTTAAAGAGGCAATATTTGTGAACAAGAACGAGCTTTGCCGAGGCCCACTACAAGGTGGAATTGCTATCTAAATGAATAAATAAACTGGCCAAGCATACCTGATTTTCAACAAAGGTCTTTATTCAGCATAAAGCCAGAAGGTACTACACTATAAATGTAACTATTAATTTACTTTGTATCCCAACTGCAGAAGAATTGCCTTCTCACTATCAATAAACTATTATTTTAATTTGTGCATTGCTTGTATTTGCCAAATCTTAGGGAATCTATCTCTACCTCCTCAATCTTCTCATGCTTAAGTGGGTGGTATCTGACTGCTGGTCTTGGAAGAAGCGTGTTTTCACTAAGTGTTACTAAGGTATTTTCTGATACAGTGAGTGGCCTCTCATCTGTCTCGTAGACTTTAACTAGCACTCTTCCTTGTAATCCAAATATCTCTCTGCCTATCCTTACATAAAGAGTAGACCCATCAAAGCATCCAAAGTCGATATTGCAAGCAGGGATGTACTCGACTTCCTTGTCCTTATACATCATAATGCAGGTCTTACAGAAAATGGCAATCTGCTGTTCATTCCCTTTTTCAACACAGAACGAGTAGGAATCTGGCGTGTAAATAGTCCTGACTACGTTACCCCTAAAGTCAATAATATTTAGATTATTACAGTCAAACGCATAAATAAAGTTGCGATCAATTCCAAGAAGGGAGCAAGGAATAGGCTTTTGCCAAACATCATTGAAGTTTATGACATTTCCATCACTGAGAACAAAGTTCTCGCCACAAAATGATCCAAGCGTGGATTTCAGAGTATCCTTGATTTCTATTGAATCTGTCTCGTGGTTGTGAAACTTAATATAAACCTGGCTTGAGAGAGCTGATTCAAGGGAAATCATGTACCCTTCGGACGAAAAGAAGTGGAGCCTGGCTTCCTGGTTTTCATAAGAGGATGGGTTTCTTTTCAGTACTGCAGTATTTGGGTTAAACGCAGGCGTGGCGGGATTATTCGCAAAAACTTCACTCTCCTCAGACGATACCATCACCTGTCTTTTACTAATCTTGACATTACTTTTATTTTCACTGGTTTCTCCAGTACTATCTTGAATATCCCTTTTACCAACACCATTCTCTTTACTGTTTGCACTACTTTTACTAGTGCTATCTTTACCAATACTTAACCTATGTTTTGGAAAGCTTCTCTTATTTCCATCATCAATGTAGCTGTACTTCTGCTCATACTCTTCAGCACTTACCGTCTTTTCTTTAATATTCACCTTTGTAAACTGCATCTCTACCTTCTCAATATCTCTTAAATACGTATCCATACTCTTCAAGACTCCGTCCTGCTCTTCCACAATATAGCATCTGCCCTCTCTTGAAACTACCGTAAACTCGTTAGCAAAAAATCTTCCTAGCTCCTGCCCCATGCAGTCATAACACCTTACCCCTCTGATATTCCTGGTAAACATTATTCCACCCAGAGGGCTGAAAACAACTTCATCTACATCATCCTTCAGCTCAAAGAGAAATCCAAAGGCATCCTTGGTGTTGACATACACTTTATTTTCAGATATGGCATACAAACATCTATCAAAAAATATTTTGGGCTGTATAAAATCAAAACAGGCATTTTCTGGATACATCGTTATTCTATTGCGCAGATCCGTTACATATATCTTGATATTATCACTTTTTATTGTACTAACAATACCTGGATGTCTATAGGTTTTATGCAGTTTGAATAGATGCTCGTTGAATGTATGAACCTCTAGTGTTCCATTATCATATCCAAGATATAGAAAGCTCCCATTCACAAATATGGACGATACTTTAGTGTTTCCATGTGCCTTTATTGCCTCTGTTCTCTTTTCAGTCTCGATATTATAGGTGAGCAAGCCATAGTCATTGGTGAAAAAAATTGTAGAACCAGAGAGTTCAAATAGATTGCAGGATTGCTCTTTTAGAGTTTTGTAGAGCTTGAGAGTGTTGGCATTGTAGATCTTGAAGCCTCCGTTGAACGAAACAATGAATTTACTATTACTCAGCAATGTGCTCATTCTATCCTTAATTTTTCTTGGGATAGGAACTAAAGCATTTTAATATAAGGAAGGCGAGACAAAATGAGTGGTACTGAAACAAGCTGGTATGCTAATTGCAGCCTACCCTATAGGTATCGTTGTTCTTCAATTGATTTTTCTGGAGCTGATAATAAGAAAAATGAAAGAATGCTGGCACAGTATATAGCATCAAAAAACCTTAAGTCCTAAAGGGGCTCCAAGGATATCAAAATCATAATGTACATTTAAATGGCGAGTGTGAATAAATTCGTCAGATGTATTACTCTTTTAAATATTGTTCTTGTTCTTGAGCCGTGCAAAATTTTTTTACAAAATTTTTGCTTCCCTCAAATGGGAATAAACAACAGTGGAAACCATAAAAAAACCAAGTCTGGCGCGAAGCTTGGTAGATTCTGCAAAAAGAGAAAAAACAGAATGGGGAGGCAACCGTCCAACACTAGGGTGGGAGAGACAAGAATAAGAGAAGTCCGAGTGCGAGGAGGAAACTTGAAGATGAGGGCTCTTCGTCTCAACAGCGGAAATTTCAAGCTTATAAGTGCAAACTTTTCTGCAGATTCTCCCATTGAGCAGGTTGTATACCATCCCAGCTGCAACGAGTTGATGAGGACCAATACTCTTACGAAGAGTGCTGTAGTAAAGATTAGCTCTGAGCCATTCCTAGAGGAACTAAAGAAGACCGACCTTTCCGAGAAAGATAAAGTACTAACAGCAATGGCAAGCAAAGGATTTTTCCTTGCTATTATTACCACCAGGCCAGGACAGGAGGGAAGTGCTAATGGATATATTCTTCAAGGTGAAGAGCTCGATTTCTACCAGTCGAAGCTTAAGAAGGGTAAGATTCTAGTTTAAATAAAAGAATTAAGTGATACATTTGATTTTTTAATTAGCATACTTGCCTACTACACGCAATAGCGATATGAAATAGCAGCTAGCTACAAAAAGTAATACTTGGGCTAAAATAGGGCCTTGTTTAAATAAGTATACAATTTAATACTCTATAAAGCTATCTTTAATCAGTTGCTTCTTCAATCTCTATTGGCACTCCTGATATTATCTCGTCCTCAGTTTCATGTATTATCTCTCTTTTGAAGACTAGGTCAGCCCTGCAAATAGGGCATGACACTTCTCTTTCACACCACATCTTAAGGCATGATGAATGAAATACATGCGAGCACTGGAGCTTCTTTCCCTTAATGATATCGTCGGTACATATTGCACATGTGCCTTTTACGTCAACCTCACTGATAGACTCGAGATCAATAAGTAGTTTGATATACTTTTTGAATAGTACTGACTTTTTATAGAGTTTCAGAAGGGTGGAAATCAAAGATTTCATAATTCCGTAGGGGAACCTATTGCGTACGGAGAATCTTAGGATAAACATCAAGAAGGCCAGACTTTTCAGAGCAAGAAAGACTATCTTAATGATAGAGACAAATAGTGTTCGGTTGTTTTCTATATTGTTAATATCTAAAAGCATTATTAACTGGTTCTTCAATAGGCTAAGAAGAATCAGGGAATACTCCAGGATCATAAGCATGGATATTGCAGTGCTTGAAGATAAATAGTGCATAATAATGGCAGATGTAAGTGTCTGAACTGCTGCGCTTGCATATACAATCCTATAGCTGGGATTCTTCTGGGATTTTATGTCCAAAGTCCAGGTAAATGACTTAAAGGAGTAAAGAATGCTGAAGACTATGATTGATTTAACCGACACTTCATGAGAAAACATGCTTATAAGCATCACCAAATCACCCATCACGTTGTATACCTTCTCGTTGTACATGGTAAACTCCGATGGGGTCAGATGTCCTAGTATTTTGTTTGTAGAGTAGGAGCTGAGTGAAAGTATAATACTGGCGATAAAAGATGAATGCAGAAGATGGAGTAGTCTATTAGATGCAATGGTCTTGAAGAGTGCAAAGAAGGACGATCTTCCACAGACGATGAGGCAAGAAATTGCCAGAACCAGAAAATTTAGTACAATGAGGAATGCTGATTTCATGGGCAAAAGAAGTACAAGAAACATAACTTTGAAGTGGCCGGCACATAAAATATAAAAAGCACGTTGATATTAGACGTCACATTTATAAATGCCTAACATAAAAGCACTTAATCAGGCTATTCATAGAATACCGCCTGCTGTTAACGAAAATAGATGGGACTACTTTAATGAACATTTTGAAGCTCACACTGATGAGTGAGTATGGGGCTATAGCTCAGTGGTAGAGCGCTTGCTTTGCATGTAAGAGGCCATGGGTTCGAATCCTGTTAGCTCCATTTTCTTTTGAATCCAGCACAACATGTCCGTACTGGGTTTAAAGATTAAATGCTTATAAAGTCTTTGTTTATGCTGCAACTCAATTTATTAGTATAGAGGGAAGAAAGTCATAAGTATGTGCTTGTTTCTCTTTCAGTCAAAGAATCTTATACGCTTTAAAGCATATCCGAGGTCTCATAATACTATGCTGTAGTCTCGCCGCTTATTGGTTGATACAGCAATTGCTGGTGTGCCATTTCAGAGTGTTGCGAAGGAGAGCATTACAGCTTGTAGTAAGATGGTGTGCCACTAACTTTTTATTTGTAAGTGAAATACCATGAATGAGAAATGGTGGCAAATATGCTTTAAAAACGCTTTAAGTACACTCATTTGCATATTAAAGAAAATACAACAAGCTTCTGACAAAATAAAACTTCCACAATACAGATTCAGAACAGATATTTGCAATAGAAGCTTCTTTCATCAGAAAGTATGTGAATTGCATGTTTGTTTTTAGTCAGTGATCTTTCTTGAGATGCAAAACTAGCTCAGATCTTGTCTTAAGGACTTCTTTACAAATCCCACAAGTCCTGAAAATAGGATGGTCTGCACTTTGCCAGGTACTTGGATCGCACTCAGCTTTCAAGCTGTCATTAGAAGTTAAATTAACACCAATATCTTTATAATGATCCTCGCTCAAAGCCTCATCGATACTGTGATTGTCTTTACTATTTTGGCTACACTCAACATTCCGACAGTCTCCTCTTTCATCAATACTTTTATCAGTAGTGTTGTTATCTACTACATTCTTGCTCTTGTGTTGCCTGCTATTCAAATGATCCCTTAATGTATTGTCGCTGTTAAATCCTTTTTTGCAGGCTTCACAAAAATGTTTCCACTGTTTTTCCTTCTTTTCATAGATTTTGGCACTGTGTTTGTAACTCTTGCTGTCAATAGCACATTTATTTTCTCTATTATTTAATCTTGGATCATTCTCTTTGATTATTCTTACAATCCTTCTTACCTTATTTTCAAGAGCCTTGTCTGCTGCAAGAAAATGACTCCAGAAACTGTAAAATCTCAAAAAGTCAGAATCTTTAAACTTGACAGGCGCTTTGATTTGAAAACGATTGGACAACTTCTCAAAAAAGTCGTGGGAAAAGTGGGTAAAGTCAAAAGGTTTAGTAAATCCTTTGTATTTTAGCACTACGGAACCGTCGCTATTTCTGATAATTTCCAGATCATACTTGTCTGCTGTATTAAGTCGGCACCCACCTGTTGTAGCGTCTGCATTTGAAACAGATTGTGCACTCTTGACTTTCTTTAGCTGTTGACTTTCAAATTGGTTGATGACCGTTCTTTCTTGAGCTTTGCCCGTGCCATATATTCCCGTATAGATTAAATAATAAAGATCTACGTCCACACTGCTTTTAAATAGATTGAACGCGTCATTTATCTCAACTAGCTTGTCGTTGTTTCCTTGGTTTTCATAGAACAGTTTGATGTATACTTTTCTAGCCTCTTCGACTGTTATCAGCTCTTGAACACCTAAAACAGATTCAAAGGACAAAGTAATGCTGCTGTCTTCACTGGCTTCTTCTTTAATTCTTGAGAATGCATGGCCCATGTGGAGGGCACTTATCCAAGAAAGCCAAGGACAATCTCAAGTGTGGGTACGTAAATACCATCCATGCAGAAAAGTACATCGATTGAATTAATTAAACAGGCAAGTTTCTATATGTACAAAGTCAAATCTATCAACAGTGGGGCATAAACCAGCTTAAGGGTATTTGAATAAAAAAATCTATCCCATTTTAACTAGATTTTTAATATCTAACTGCTGATTGGTACTCATTCCTAGTCCCTTTAATTGCTCACCATCTTCAATGGCGCATAAAATAAGGAAATGTTCTCCTTAAAATGATTTTGAAGGTTACTCTCTTAGTTGTTCTTGTCCAGTGCACACAAACCTCAAGCACCAGCAAGGTGAACGTAAAAAGTGTTGAAGTGAACAGAGATAGACACAATGCACCCGAGTATGCTCGTTCGGATATTCTCACATTCATTTTAATATACACCAGTATTTTATCAAAATATTATGTTCCAGCACTAGTAAATGTAAAGCAGACAGAAGATGAAGTGGCAAGGAAAAATACCGTGGTTGACGATGCACTAAAGTCTGAAATACTGAAGTTTAAAACAAATAAAAATCCATACTTGGGGAGATTTGATATTCATTTACATGACGAAGACATCCGAAAATTCGAAAGATGCTCTGACTTTCTTATATCACTAATTAACAACAATTTCTTCATTACAAAGGAGAAGATAGAAGCATTTGCAGACGACGACTTTAAGAAACAGACACTTGCAGACAAAGATTTTAAGAAACAAGCAATAATGCAGGGAGATTTGTCCATTCTTAAGATCGTTTATAATCTAAACAGTCAGTATGACGTATTCAGCCCGCCCTTAAGCATCCCAGTAAAAAATTTACTTGTAAAAATTTTTGCAGAGCTAAAATACCATATTGAGATAGTCAGTACAGTTATAAACAAATCTGACAGTGACAAGCTGGAAAGCAGTCTAAATGTAGCTTATGACAGTCTTATATCTTTGTTGTATTTCTTTGTCTACGATGAGAAATATAAAAAAGACTTGATTCCTCAGAACCTAGGCATGCTACTTGATAAGGTGTTTAAGTCAGTAGGGGAGGATTATAAAAAATTGGAAAAAAAATTTTTGACAGAACATGAACTTTTAAAGAAGTGTTTATTTACTGAAAAATGGAGCCTTAAGAAACAAATCGAAGTAAAAAGAAGAGCTGAGATAAGCAACTATGGTGATTATTTGCGGAGTGCCCTACAATCAAGCCTGTACATCATTGCTGTTGATCTAGAATTAATATATACCATTGCACATGTCGTGAGTAACCTTATTCTCCTATTTGATAATGAGTATCTTACGATATTGGGAAACAGAGTGTCAGACTATTACTTCTTCCCAGGTATATCGTATGCATACTTCTATAATTTAATGTTTCCAAACACTAGGAAGACCACACAGTCAAATGGCGAGAAATTCTTCAAGTCCCTGAGAATCCTGTCATCAAAGCTTATGGCCTTTACACTAAAAAGGTATCTGAGTGATGATGAGAAAGAAAAGCTGAAAGGGGGCTTAATATCAAGGTTTCCAGACATTTACATAGAAAAGACGGCAGAAGAAAAACCAAAAGACGTAATACAAGTAGAAGAAGAAGCAAAACCAAATATAATACAAGTAGAAGAAGTGAATCTAGACACAGACCAGACAGGATATGATGAAATAATGGCAGAGATTGAGGACATTATTGAAATACTATCAGAAGATCAAAATTTAAGGTTAATTGAAATGTCAAAAAGTGCTGGCAAAGAAGCATCAACGTTAATTTCAGCTGTGGCTGAACTGAAGACAGCTCAGAGCAACACAAAAGTTGTAAAATTTACCCTCTTAATAATGGTCTGTGTTGATGTTTTAATGATTGGGTTGTTAATATTTTATATGATGGGGAGCAATTGAAAACAGCTTACTTGAACGTGTTGCAAACTACAATGACACTTTCAATACTGTTTAGCCTTCTTCATAGTCATTTATTTTTAATTCTAGTTCAAATAGGAACAAAATAAAGAGTATAAAAGTTTGTTGCCGACATTCAATTTTGCAGTTTCCGAAATTTACTTGTTTTGCTCAGTCCTTTCATTTTTTTCAATAAAACTTGCGTCCCTCAAAAAGAAAACTGCACATGCGTGAACTTTGGCTTGCTAGAAACACAATCATTGAAATGCTCAATGAAAGAGGATACTCATCTTCCAACATGCCCTTGGATTACGCCTCTTTTGTGTCCCAGTTTCCCAACGCAGAAAATAATCCCAGTACTCTCAATTTTGTCTGTTCAAAGGACCAGCCCTTTGCTGTCCACTTTACAAGTGAAGATAAGCTTTCAAAAAAGTCTCTTGAAACACTTACAAATGAATACGCAGCCCAGGGAATAGCCAATGTCATTCTCATAACCAGTGCCAAGCTTAATCCAGCCTGCAAGGTTCTTATGAAGAGCATAAAACTTAATCTAGAACACTTTCTTGTCGAGGAACTACAATTTAATATAACCAAGCACCATCTTGTTCCAAAGCATAGAATAATGAGCGAGAGTGAACAGAAAGAGCTATTAAATAAGCTTAAATGTGAAATGTCTAATCTTCCAACAATTCTAACTACAGATCCAGTGTGTAGATTCTTTGGAGCCAAGGCAGGGGTTATTTTTGAAATAACAAGGAACAGTCAGACAGCAGGAACAGCATTGTACTACAGGGTAGTGCGCGAGCCGGGGCCCAAATGAACAGTGGCAGTATAAATTATATATTCTACTAGCATTACTTTTGATTGGTTCAGTCTACCTTACATTTACTTAATTTTAGCACAAAAAGCACAAGGAAAGTGCATATATCTAATTGAAGAAATATAAGCCTATTTTGTGTTGGAACACTTATTTGACAGCTGATGTTAAATAGATCGTTTCCACACATCAATTGGCCATTTGTAATACTTTTGATACTTAAAATGCTTATAAATAAAAACATCCCTCGAAAACGCACTTCAAAAATAACGTTCATTTTGTATAACCTACAACCGTGCAATCAAGTCCATTATTGCTTGTAGTTTATATCACACCGTATTTCATTCATTGATATTAAGCACTCCATCCTCTTTCCATTAAAATATTCCTTGATCTTCTCTTTTATTTCCCTATTCTTCACTACTTCAACACTATTCTTGAATGTCTTTAGAAATCCATCATTTAATAGCTTCTTAGTCAATTCACTCGTAAAAGAAGGAGCAAGGAAAAGCCTCTTTTGAAGAAATTCGTTCATTTCACTCTTTGAAATGCTAGCATTCCCAGTCGTCTTAGTGTTAATGTTTCCATTGTTGTCTCTATCATCAGTCTTGCCTACAACTGTTTCGTTGTAAACCACACTTAACACTCGTCTGTAAAGACAGCAATCCCTCAGCTCTTTACTTTTAATGCCTGAACAGGAATAGCAAATAAAATCTTTTTTGATTCTCTTGTCTTTCGAAGAGAAAAATCCATGGCAAGAGGAATGAACCCAGCATAGGCACTTTGTGCAAAGGATCATTTCATTTTCGTTTGAGTTTATTGTGCATGAACAGTCAATGCGAGTATTGTTTGATTTACCGTCAGGTAGATTATTAGACGTGCCATTACAACTGTCACTATTTGACACAATACTGCTGTTGCTAGTGCTACTATTCATATTGTTGGCATTGCTGTTGGCGGGCCTCTTGTCTTGCTGCAAATATACCTTGAGTCCATTCATCTCAACCTCCTTCAAATCCTTAAGATTCCATACCTCTCCGCTTCTTTTAAACCCTTGTATTTCAATAAAGGCGGTGGTAAACACTTTCATCTTTACAATGTACTTTCCTCTGAGAAGATTCATTTTCTGAAGGCTTCGGCAGATATTCTTGAAGTCTAATTGTGTATTAACCTGAATAGAATACATCTCAACTAGAATTTCTTCATTTTCTATAATAGAGTATATTCCTATTGCTATTTTATAGATTTTGTCCTTATGGGTATTTAGGTTCTGGATCCAATTGATCATTTTGACTGTCTCAGGCGTGTTCCTTAGAACTTTAAGCTCTAATCCATTTACCTTTTGGTTTTCAAAGGATTCTTCTGAAAATAGACATCTCAAGTATGAAATTACGCCAAGTGCCAAGCTGATTGTATCTTGTTCTTGTTGCATAAAAGATTATGCAAAAAGGATATTTTAAGATGTTTAATATTTAAGCATCAAAGGTGAGGTGTTAAGCTGTATTAATCATTAATAACACATATCAATGCGTTATTATTGACTATTGTTGGCTTATTGAAATTACTTGTATTTTATAGCTTTTGTTACTCCCATTTAATTCTATGGCTATCTCAATAGGACTTAAAACAAACACACATCTTCTAATCTGCTCGGAAACAATACTAACAAGTAGTGGCATCATAAAAATAAAGGAGGATGACGAATACACAGCTAATATCTCTGGCAGCCTTGTATGCATAACAGGAGAGCAAGGAGATTCGTTCAGGACAGTATCATTGCTAGAACAATACTCAAAACTCCTCTCCATGAAATACAAGGAGAAAATAGGCCCCGAATTACTAGCAAGATTACTCTCATCTGAGATATATGAGTCACTTAGGAGTAGGCCATTGGAAGTACAAGGAATAGTAGGGGGTAGGAGTGAAGACAATACACTCAAGCTATTCGGAATAGATAAATATGGAGCAGTGCATGAAGACAACTTTGTTGTTACTGGGTATGGTCTATATTTCCTGTTTGGAATATATGATATGATGTACAAGAAGGACATGAGTGAGGAAGAAGCCTTAAGTCTTATTCGCAACTGTTTAAAAACCTTAAAGGAGAGACTAGTCCTCGAGACAGACAAGTGGAAATTAGATGTGATAGGGCCTGAAGGTGCTAGAAGTGAGCTTGTTGACTTAAGTAAATGAAACCTTATTTCTTTGTTAGTTACACTTTCTACTAGTATTATTTTTATTATCGCTTTTAATATCATTAGTCTTGCATTGACTTGAATGTGTTTTTGTTTTCCCTTCTAATAGGTTATATCCTCTAAAAATACTCATGCTTTCAATTAAATATTATACGATTATGCTCTCGATCGGATTATAAATATCCCTAAAACAAATAACGTTGTATACTGTTATTATATTAAACATGGTTTAGATTTATTCAAGTTTAACTGTTTTCTTGGCCTTTTTGAACATGAGCGGATTTCTCCTGAAGTATGGCCAGGATGGCACTGTAGCAATAAAAGCAAAGGCCACTGTGCCCACTCCCAGAACTAGTGTGTAAGTAAGATCCTTAGTTACCAAGCCAAGAAGGAAAGACAGGGTGTATCCTAGAAGGATAATAAGATACATCAATCGCATGGCAAATTCCTGTCCTACATAATCAATTTCTGGGTCAAGTTTCTTGAGGAAAGCACGCATCAGGAGGGTGCATGAAAATTTATTGTTATATCTGTCAACTAAAGGCTAGTTGCTGCAACAATGCTCCTATTGATTTTAGCTCGTATGTATGTGTCCTTTTATGTGCATAGCACCTCTTCTACTATCATTTGATTGCAAAAAAAAGGATTTTGAAGCTTGCTAGCTTTATTTAGTTAAAATTCCCAAATAAAACCAACAAACACCGCAGCTATCCAACACAGTTAATTAAACAGACCACAATGCACCTTTGTCTTTTATTCTCCTTTGTCCATTTGGCTAAGCTCTTTTTTGTCTTCTAACAAAAAGTTCTTGGCTTCGTTGATTTTCATACAAACGTACGGACTTCCTCCAAGATCGGGATGGTTAATCCTCATCAGATTACGGTATCTCTCCATAAAGTCATTGCCATTTGAATGTAGAATCTTTATGCTCTCCTTATAGTTAATAGGCTTGAATGTGGTAAAATATTTTGGAAAGAAGAATTCTTTTACTTTCTGAAGCATGCCCATAGCTCTTATTTGGTTTTTGAATGGGCAGGGCAACTCGTCCCTGTATTTATAGCCCATGCTTACTGACAAAAGCATTTTGGAAATTCAACGAGAATCATGTTTGTAAGTAGATGATTCAAAATCTAAACGTAGGTAATTTGTAGCAAAGCAAATAAGACTAATTTACTGGATACTTGCCTGCTACTAATAAGGATGTGCTATACTAAGTAAAGGATATAAAAATTAGCAGCTTTATTCACTTCTTATTGACTCTTCAATTAGCCTTTCTCGTTGATCTTCAAGCTCACTACGGACTGCCTGAACTTCTGCATACATCTCATTTATTGAATCAATCTTAAGCATCACCCTCTTCATCTTAGCCTCAATCTCAACATTTTCTAGCTTCTGGAGCTTCTTTTTCTCCATGTCAAGCACTTCCATGCTCTTCTCTTTAGATACCTCAAGGAGAATTTCCATGAGATTGGGACTATTCAGATACCTGATTGCATTCTTAGCCAATTCAGTCGAAATGGATGGATAGACCATAGAGCATACGAAGGCCACGAGGGTACTTATGGGATTGGGCACCTGCGTAAAAGGCATGGAAGGGAAAAGATTACATTCATCAATAATTGACATTTTAATAAAATGAAATATACACTGATCCACACTCTTATTCAGGCCCTCACATACTCTAGACCAATCATCCCCAACCCTTTCTATATTTTTCAGGAGGATATACTCTTCCTGTTTTGTCCACATTGATTTTAATAATGAATCTGTTATTTTATGAAAATTGCGGGAAGAGTATCCTGCAGGATACTTGTTAGACTCAAAGCATGTCTCACAGACGAATACCAAATCAGAAGTGAAGTACTGTGCTTTTCTACCACAGGTGCATTGACTATTTTCTAGCGTTTCTTTTTTGAAGTATTTTTCCTTAATCTTCACATCGTTTGATGATTCTGGCTGAACTGCAACTATACTGTTTGCTAACAAATCTAGGCGAGTTGTATTAATATTATCTTTTGATGTTTCTAGCTGTTCAGGCTGAGCTGGGTCTTCGTCATTTAATATTCCATCCAAATCGCTTAGTATTGCACACAGATTAGTTTGATAGTTTATTATTTTACTGTCTTCCAAAAAATCAAATATTTTCGCAGATACTTTATAGTTAAATCCTTGAAAAGTCAGGATGGAATTGAATGGGATGTATCCCTGTGACTTTCTATACATTTCGATAATGCTATTTCTTACTTTAAGGTAGTATTTGGCAATGTCTTTATTCAAAGTATCTTCTTTCGAATCACTATTTTGATTGGTTAGCTTGTTATATTCTAGGTCAACAGTCTTATTGTAAGTCAACTCTTCTACTTTTATCGTGTTAACAACTTCTAAAAACAGTTTCCTGTTTATCTTCAATATAAAAATTTTCTCAATTTCTGAGATTTCCTCATCTTTGAACCATTTTGGTAAAACATCAAATAAAGACATCTTGGAGTGGACAAAACTACTTTCCTTTACATTCTGCCCTTCTGGAGGAGTAGCGCTGGGCCTGGAAGTACCTATTGTTTGTTCTATTACAGCTTTCTGAGCAAGAGGAAAAATATTTTGCATGGTCTAGAAAAACAAGGAGAATTTTAATAAGACTGAAAATAATGATTACCATGCTTGAAGTCAGATAATACAAGCGTAGCATATCATTATTAGATGGATTTAGCATACTGCCATGTGATTGATATAATAAAGAGGCAAGAATGAGGTATTGCAAGGGTGCCTATAATTACTAAACTGCATACTAACTTGCATGTATTTGGCCATAAATACTGTACTTTCCACCTATTATGCATAAAGTATACGGCATTTTTCTTATTTTTATTACTCATTCCTTGTGCCCCTTTTAAGTAATGAAGAATCACAATCCAATTCACAATGAAAATCCTTCAAAAGATGAGGAACAGTCGATATTCGAGGCGGAAATGCAAAAAATGGAAGAGAAACTTGGCGAAGAAAGCAATTTTGACCTTTTAAATAAGTCTACAGGAAGGCTTAAGAAGAAAACAGCAAAGCCAATGACTGAAGAGCAAAAAACAATAATAGAAACACAAATATTCGGGGAAATAAGCTCTGAATCAGAAGATTTTCCATTGAATATATTCGCAAATACTCCTTTAAATCAGGATAGCATTACAAATGGGGACAACACGGACAGCAGTAATACAAATACGACAATTGGATTTAAAAAATATAGAGAAGCAGTTATGACATATAAAAAAGATTCAAAAAACTTCTTTTTGGGTGAATTTCTGGGGCAGTGCTTGAAAAAGAGAAGACAAATGGATAGTTGGTATCCTTGGACCAAGGAAATGTTAAATAAGGTTGATCAAAATGAAGAAATAATGAAAAAAGGACTAGTGGAGTATGGGCATGAGTATATCACTGATCTTTTAGAAGGACAGATAAAAGCTAAGGATAATAAGACAAATGGTATTGAAAAGGATGACTGGAATTCGACAATAAAAGATAAAATTGACAGTTTGATTGATGGTCTTAAAAGTATTGAAGAAGCAATAAGAAATGAAGGGATGGATACAATCTGGGGTAAAATACAGTTCGAGGGAGTTGTGTTGAACAATATTAAAGGATGCATGGATTCGTTTATGAAGACATCAAATAAAAAATACGATATTATTGATTATGTAAAATATAAGAATAAAAGATGGGAGGAGCATTACAATAGAGTTAGAGACGAAAAAGATAGGAAAAACCTATATTTTCAATGAAACAAAGTGAGAAGACGTAAAAGAATGTGTGGATTGCATTGATTGTGTTTGGTTAAAGTGGGTATGAAGCTACTTCAACATTCACATTAGTTTGTGAAGGAAGTATTATTTGTTAAAAATAGATTATAGATGACCGTTACAATTAATAAAGTCTCTATGTTTAGTTTTGCCTGCAATCTATTTATTTAAGTTATATAGCATTTGTAAAAATACTCTTTCAGGTATCTCCTCACATGTTAGTGCTATTCCATAGTACATCAGAAATATGAATATGTGGTGGAACCTTTCTGTTCTTTTAGAAGTGTACGAATAATGACTAAAGTAGGTACTCTCAATATAATATGACATTAGAAGTACAATCCCAAAAGAACCTAGCCATGCAATTGTCCAGTATGGACAGACCAACATAAGCACTAATACAACGGGCAAGTATGTGTATGAGCTTGCATGCAATCCGAACTGTTTTGCTGTGTGTGCTTGTCCAATGATTCTTGAACTGAAAAATGAATATATCAAGCAAAAAAGACAGTATAAAATGAAAGATGTGATGAGTATAACAAAAAATGCCTTTAGTATAACTGTAATATTGTCTTTGAGGGGTTTCTCGAAAGTAATACTCAGTATAAAGATAATAGTGTTAACAAGTGACACTAGAAAAAGATAAACTATCGGTGGGAAGTAACTGTCTGGAAGTGCATTTAGATTCAATGGGGATATTATTAAGGATGCGATAAAGGCCAGTTTTATGTATTCATTGGTGTCTGTCAAGATTTTGAATGCATATTTGCTGGCCGTTTTCCGGTCAGTACGGTCAGTATTTTCTCTATTTTTGACGTTGCTCGTTCCCAAAACTGGCATGAAAAGGGATAAGCTAGCAAACAATTTTATATGCTTTTTACTCCTTTGCTTAAAAGAGTGTAGAATCAGCCCAAATGTATTTTAGTGCTTCCTATTTATCTTTCTACTATTCAATTTAAACTCATACAAAAACAGCAGAGAACTGTTAAACAGCAATTCCTTTTGTTATATGCTTTGTATAAGTTTGCTTATAAAAATTTTCTGATTTCCTTACAAATTTAACAAGTATATTTTTATTGACTTTATTATATGATAACTGAGAAGGGCATTTCAAATAAAATTATTTGTTTTTATAACTAGCATGTTTTTATGCTTCTTTCATAGTTTGCATAATCCATGTTTAGAACAATACTGATCAAATCAACTAAAGAACTATATTAAAGGCCTAATGCTTAAAGTATTTAATGGTTTGAACACTCCTTTTCTGATCATAGTCCACAAAAACTATCCTCTTCTGCTTTGTTTTGATCTACTACTATACTTTAGTATACCTGATTTACCACGTGCGTTGTTATGACCTCCTACTGGTGTTTTGATAGATTTGTTGCCTTTATCTTGACTACTTGGTCCAATAGAAACAGTATATTCGGAAGGTTTATTGTTGATATCTTTCTTGCGGTCATTTATCATACCATTACCACTCGTGTTCTTCTTTTGTTCTTCTTTCTTAACGAACTCATTAAATATCAATGCACTAAATATACATCCCATCATTAGTACAATTACAAACACACTCATAGCATAGGCAGTTAGCGCACTATTACCACCAATATTCATAAATCCAAATATATCTGTCAGTGGACCAAAAACTGAGCCGACGAAGTTTTTCAAAATTCCTAGATCACCACTCAAAAGAGCAATAAGAGTGGCTCGGCCTTTAAGTACTATTGATATAATGGTGAATATCATCACTGGTCCAAAATGGAATATATGCCTAAAGACTGAACCTACCAACAGGGACAGGAAGCCTTTCACGCTGGTTATTCTCAGTTTCCTAAAAGTAAGACTAACGGACATGGATTCATTAAAATACATGCCGATATAAACGAGTGAAAACTCATTATCATATTCAATAGCCTTTTTGATTTGTGATAGAACAAATCTTAGAAAATTAAGTACTGGAACAATAATCCAATCCATTGGTATCTCAACAATTTTGAATATGCCCTTGGCAATATAGTGAGTGTGTGGAATTATTCTCTTGGCGCTCTTGTATGGCCTGGTAATGTTATCTAATATGAATATTAGAAGATCCAGTAATGCTGGGAAGAATGAGAAGTATAAAATGAACTTCAAAGCACTAAATGTTCTTTTCAGAGCACTAATGAATATGCTGGATTGATCATCTTTCTTGGAAAGTGTCTTACTTCTTGAAATTTCAAGTATCGATGCCGTATATACTTTAACAAAATAAATCAATGAGCCCCAAGACCATGATAATAGGAAAATTAATGGAAGAATAAGTACCTTATGGCTTTCGATACTTGATATAAGAGAAAGTATGATGCTTAGCTGTACTCCAAAAATGGCCGTGGCACACAATACGACTGGTAGAATGTAGTGTAGATGATTAATCACCAGTGAAGACCCAGCTGAAACACTACTAAGAATAGGTGTAATCTTATAACTGAATATGGTCAACACAAGTATAAAGAATATGACTATAAGCACTATAAATGCTATTGATTCCCAGGTAAGTTCCTGTGAGCTAGTCACAATACTCCATATAGTGCTTCCACCAACAACTGCTGATATTCCCATAACAAGCGTTGTTATCAAAATACTAAAGAATCTGTAAAGGATGAGGATAGCAAGACAAAACAACAAAGCAAATCCAATATCATTGACTAAAAGGTCAAACAGACCACTTCTGAACTCTTCAGAACTCAAGTAAGCATACATTTCTTTAGTCTTGTCCATCACATCAATACTTTCCCCTTTGTTGACAACAGAATCGATGGTAGGCCAAACAAATCCTACAAAGATTGTAGCAATCCACATCAAACTAAAGAGATAAGTAATGATTTTCAGAACTTTATCCTTTATCCAATCGGACATTGCTCTTCCCCATTTATTTCTAATCTTATTTATCAAAGCCGTCATTATATAGGAGAATACTCCAACAACCAGAATAAAAGCTATCATCACTGTAACAAGCGGGATCCAACTATCCCTTCCCATAAAACTGGTCCAAATATCACTCTCTTCATTTTTTAAAGGGGACTCGTCTTGTGATCCAAAGAAATAACTCGAACTCATTGGGGGTAGTTAAAATTTTATAAAAAAGAGAATAATTGAAAATAAAATTGAAATACTACACGAAGAAGTTTGATGGTAGTAAAATATCAAATGGTGTTCAGTACAGTGCAGATCTATCACTACAGTCAGGCATTGTAAGCTTATTTTGAAGTGAGAATGGTTGCTCAATGATTGGCATGACAGCTAGAAAATCATTCATAGAAAGTGTTAATGCAAAGAATCTTAAATAATGGTCCATTTAAAAGTAATATGTGCTATTATATTAGTTTTTAAGTGACTGTTAATGCAAAGCTGAAATAGGAGAGCATTGATGAATCCATAACATTGTTCACTTGTAAATTTATTCCACCAATAATTTTGCAATGAATCTTTTACGTATCAGATAAATTAAATTGTTTGGACACAAATCGCTTTCAAAACTGCTTGACAGCAATTAAATTATTTTCTAAATCAAACTGTTAAATAAACTCTATAAATTGAGTGTATCGACGTATAAAATTTATTCTAAATGAGTTACTGGTCTTGTTTCAGGATATGCTCAAATACCTTCCCGGGAATGATTAAGGATGCAAATACCACTAAATAGTATATCAAGAAGATGTATATTTGATGGATTACCTGAATTCGCTGCGAAGTATAAGGAAAGTAGGTAGAATATGTGGCTTGGAGATAGTACGACATCAGAAGTACTGCACCAAAAGACCCTATCCATCCTAATATCTGAGGTTCAATCAGTGTTAGGAGAAGCGCGACAGGGATGTATGTGAATGAGCTTGCATTCAGTCCAAACTGCTTCGACGTGTGTTCTTGACTGATGATTTTTGAACTAAAAAATGAAAACAGAAAACAGAGAAGACACTCTGCAATAAATGTCATAACAAGGCTGTAACTGAAAGCTATCAAGGCGTGTTGAATATTGTCTTTCAGTAAAGCTGATCCTGCAAGTTTTCCCATGAAGAGTGTTGTGTTAATGAGAGATATTAGAAAAAGATAAATTATCGGTGCAACGTAGCTGTCTGGTATTGCATCTAAGTTTAGTGGGTATATTAGCAGAGCAGATGTGAAGGCTGTTTTTAAAAATCCCTTTTGATTGTTCATCCGTGTAGGAATGGCGATCTGTAATGTGCGTCTAGGTACGACCATGGATTACGAAACAAACAAGGTTTTAAGAATTGAAACACAAGAGAAACAAATGAAAAGAACAGTGTTGTGGTTATGACAAAGGTAATTCTACATTAATGTTTGTTAGTACTGAGTGATGGCTCTCCTGTCTATGCTCTTCTATAAATCTTGTTGGATACAGCACAGGATCAACAACGAATAAATCTGATCAGTGGTAATATTCTTCATTTATTCTTTTTATAATTTTCTTGAATTTCAGAGAAAATACGCTCTACAAAGTAGTGATTTTCAGTTTTTTGAATACTATCAAAATGTCAAAATCAACCAAAAAGGATTGTAAAAATCAATAAACTTTTATATACTATCATATGAAGTGGTTTGTTGATTTAGAATAATTCATTGAATTACTTTTTCAATTTGGAATCAAACAGCATCCGCGCTACTACCTTATCCAATATGTAATTTCTTACAGTAACCTCACCCACTAGTATTGATGTTAAAATAAATCCTAGGAATATTGTTAAAAACACCCCAAATCTTTCCTTTGTGCCTTTCATTTCAAACGATGATATGTAAAAATTCTGTAAGAGGAAATTGCTGAGGAAAAGTGCAGTATTAAAAAGGATAAAGTTTAGCAGTGTTTGGATTGCTTCTTCTGTACATAAAACTGTGTACTGTAAGAGAACAACCATGAACAGATATGTCATAGACACGGCTATTGATCCGAATTCATCTGATTCTACTTCATTTCCAAGTAATCTTGACATAATAAATGAAATGGTAAAAGTAAATAGCAGGAGTACTAAAAAGATTAAAATAGTAGCTAAAAGAAAGGATACAACTATGGTTGAAACAAGCAAATCATTTGTCTTAATTCTATGCGAAACTGCTAATGCAAACTGCCATAGGAATGTGGTCTTAATATGTGAATAAACTGTCATTCCCCCGAGGATCATAGAAAGCATAAAGAGATAAAGAGTTGGCTCGGCAAATCCGAAGTTGATAAGCTTAAAATAGTCAGTTTTATGTGTGACAGCTACAAAAATGGCAATATGAAAGAATTTCAGAGTACTTTTCAAAAGAGATTTTTTTTTATGCTTTGATGAAAATTTCATTTCCATATAAGGGATTTAAAAAAGGATGATATAACTGATTGGCAGTAGAAACAACAATGAGATAAAAAAGTGGTTTTCATGGTATTTGACTGATAAAGCTTGCATGTTTTAAATCAACTGTGTAGACAGCTGACAAGGTTAGTGAATTTTTCAAAGAATCGAAAAAGAAAGAAGATTGTACTGAGCACAAAAATACATTATGGATGGATAGCTTTATTAATTCAAAAGGGAAATGATTGGATGTCATTGATTAATTATCAAAAAAGCTATGCATTGATCTTTTAAGGTAAATAAAGTCAGTTCAATACTTTATTGCTGATTTCATTCAGTTGATTGTTTTAATTTATACTTCCTGATCAGATCCCTATTCTTTATGCATAAAATCAATATCGTTATACATAGAAGAAATATTGATGTATAATACAAGTACGTTGAATAATCTATAAACTTCTGTGTATTCTGAATGACAAGATCCGTAGTTTTCATAGTGTCTGCTATAGTAAACCTGTTCTTGAATGTTGAAAAATATAAAAAGTTGACAACCTCAGTGCTGCACGGTTTGAATGATGAATTAGATGTTGGGTGGAATGCTCCATTGTTTTTATCCTCTTTTAACTCGTGGAATTTATACTTCTCAAAGAATAGTCCGTTATCATTTTCCACTGTGATTAAATAGAACTGATTCATTGATACAAGTCCAAGAAATCCCTTGTCATAAACTCTTAAAAGATTCAATAATGGCATTTTGGCAATTTGAAATTCAAATTGAAAGGATTCTTTGCTTTCTTCCTGGATTATGTTTATTATTCTCGTCAAGTTGTAGCATTCCTTGCATATTTTTGATGTGGAAGGGAGTGATGATGAACCAGAAAAAAAGGTAATGGTGCCATCTTTATCGTTAAGAGAAACACATGACTCAATAGTGTGGTTTTGGTTACAGCCACATTCATCGTCACATTCTTTTAATGTTGTGTCTAATTGTAGAACAATTTCATGTGCTGAGACAGTGATTGCAAAGAATGCAACTAAAATTTTTAAAATTGCCACGAGCATGGATGAAAATTTTTGCTCAGACAAAAGGCAATTTTACCAGAAAACACTATTTATAAATTACATATATTCAAACAAAGACTTGAAAATTGCATGATCAAAGAAACTATGAACTAATGCAAGTAAAAGTTTATTTTAAAGTTGACAGTTTTCAAGTTTGTACAACTTGACAAGAACAACCTGACCAATAGCCTTTGGGCACAAATTTCTCTCAAACTTTGCTCTAACCACGCCTTTGTTGCCATGAACTCTAGTAATTACTCCATTATTATAGATTGTCTCTCCTTTTTTATTGGTGTAGATAAAAAGAACGGCATTCTTGATGTATTTAGAAGCTGTCTCCTTATTATTAACATTGTTTATCCTGAGAAGCGCACGCTCTGGATGAATCACATCTAATCCTCTTTTATGACTGACAAAGACCGCAGGGATGGTGGTATTTTGTAGAGCTTCTTGCATTGAGGGTGAAAATTTTTGTTAAAAATTTTTAGAAGACAGTACATAATTTATAGAACGAATAGTGTTGAAATAATGTCATAGTACTAATTACAATTAGCTATAACTGTGAAATTCATGATATTATTAATGATACTTGGGAATGACCAATATTGTTAAAATATCAAAGAATAATACCGTATTTTAATTAGCTATTTTGTAAAGATTACATATTGATTCATCTTCATTATGATTGATTTCCTCTTGCATTGTCCAGTCATTAACTTCGTCAAGTGCTCGTCTAAATAGCTCTTTTTTAAATGGACCTGAAAACAATGTTGTTTTTGCCAATTTGACTCCAATGAATTTTGATCCTATTCTGTATAAAAATACTCTTGAATATATTTCAATCATCTGTTCGTTCAAAAAGTCCAATTTTGAAAGCTTTTGGGTAAAAAACTGTTCCAAACTTTTTAAAATCGTAGGGGTTGGCGGAATATTAAATTTTGTGAGGTTTTCTTTAGTGATTTTATAAAACAATTCTTTTCTATTGTTGAACATTATTTTCTTACTATCATCTATTGAAACTATGTCTATTTTACTATTCCCCTTTTTGCTTGTTTTAACTATCCTAAATACATTCTCTTCAACGACATTGTCCATTAAAACTGCTTCGTTTTTGTTCATTTCCTGCTCTTCAATTTTATTTCCTTCTACTGTACGATTATCTACCTTTGCTTCATTAGCTATCTTCTTAACTTTTTCTCCTGACGACTGACTAACGCATAAATTCACTGTGGATTTTGATGGAATCTTAATTACTGGTTTTTTTCCATTCAAACACTTGGTTTTTTCCAGCTTTCTGTAGACTGTTACTTTTTTTTTGTAACCATTTAAAGGGATACAAATTTGTTTCTTCAATATTAACTATGCAAAATTTTCATTCAAGCAATGCAGACTAGTTTGTAATTAACCACAATCCAGTAAACTGTTTCAATACTTTCAGCACTCTATCCAATTAATATAAAAAAAATACTCTTAGAAGGTTTAAAAGATATCTGAATAGCCTTTTTATTCTTTTTCATTTCATGATTTGAAACTTCCTATCAATATAACTAAATCTACACAACCGATATAATGTTTAAACAATATTTTTATGAGCATTATATTGGCCTTTCAAAATTAGCCCGTCTCCTTTATATAGTTAAATAATATAAAAGAAAACACTATATTGGAAT
>NW_006889856.1:40409-52258 GCF_000231115.1 Vittaforma corneae ATCC 50505 | reverse complement strand
CCAGAAACACACGTCGTTGACAGTGACAGTAGAGATGGGGAGCCAGTGTGATCTAAAGACCAGTGCAAGCCATTGCCGAATGCATTGCTCTTGTGCCCAGTACTTCTTCTGCATCGGCTAATTCCAAAGCTGTCTCGACCATCTATTTTTTCCTAATGTAAATAAATCGATCTTGGCTAAATTGTTAATTTTTCAACATAAAGACTAATATAAAACCTGTCCTTGAAACAGTTCGTTCATTTTTGTAGCATCACACAAGTACCATTAGTACATTTGCTTCTTGCTGTTTTCAACCTCAACAATCTTGTCGTATATAAAAGATGTTGGAATGTATATGCTTTTGTGTTTTGAAATTAGTTTTACATACCACAGATTCATACTCCCAACACTTCCGACATACTTGTCAATAGTCACCCTTTGTCCAGGATAAAGTGGAGATGTATACAGAACAATGAAGCTTTTGTAGATTTTCTGCATTAAAGGCCTTGTAACCTCAGAAATTGTGAAGTTGTTTTGTTTGAAGGGATTGAACAATCTTAGAAGCATTCTTTGGGGCTGAAATTGGAACTTGTGAAAGACGGAGAACAGTCAGTCGAGACTTAATTGCCAGCATCAATGCAAGGCTGACTTTGGCATAACTACATCCAGTAATGCTGGGAATGCTAAATCAAAGCTTTGTCAAAAGTACCTAAAATCTGCGCCATCTCGTATCTAAAATAACTAAAATTTTAGCTTTTATTCAAATTTACCCTTCTCGAAGCCGCGTAGTGGCCCATCCCTGTAGAAAATCTTAGGTCTAAACATTTTATCCTCCCCATTATACTGCTGTTTCGAAACTTCCTAACTAAATTGTCAAATCCCTGCACCGTTGCATATGTTAGCTCTGCAATCTTTCCGCTTGAAAAGTTCTTCCACTTCTTCCCATTTATTCTGTAGTAAAAGCTCTGCACTGAAAGTGGCTCTGTAAAATTTATAAAGGCATATCCTACATTGCATTTATTTTTAAAGTCCATTCTCAGGTACAGAAAATCATACTGGCCAAAGTGGGTCTGGTTGATAAAATCAACTAGCATTGAACTATTAAATTTATTTGGTATGTTTTTAATCATGCAGGTTGTTCTCCCATCATACTGGACCCTTTCGGGGATCAATCCTGAAAACAGAGCTAGAGTTTAGCTTGCTTTCAATAAAATCAATGGCAGGTGATCTCTCGGTAAAGTTAATTTCTATCCTAGTATTACTTCTATCAAGGTACTTTGGGAACCGATATGGAGCATTGGCTGCATTCTCTTTATTTGGCTTTTCTGCCGCTTCTGCCGAAGATACCAGGTCATCATCCGAGAAGTTCATTTAGCATAAACAACCACTGCTTTAAAAACAAAGCTAATATTAAGGTTGTAGCATATTTAACACTTTTTAATATTTTCCAGCAGCATCACCTGCAAAAAATAAAAGCCCTTGTTGGATCTGGCGTTTCCGAAAATGAGAATGCACAATAGAAGCAAGCACTGTCTGCACTACCCATATGGCTACTTAAGCCAGGCCAGCTACCGATGGCTTTAGTTGCTGACAATTGAAGCGTGCAAATCCTCAACAGACGCACTCTTGGCACTCCAGTATGCTTTGATTTTCTTGATCTAAGTGTACCTTGTGATCTGTTTTGAAATATCTCCACCCATGGCTATCTACTACACACAGATACTAAATTCAGATAGCAAAAAAATTCTGGCAGGAAGCTTTTCACTAGCTGGAGACCCGCTGAAACCCAACAAAGATCTACTCATAGAACTCAAAAATGCAATATCGAGCCTTCCCTCTCAACACAAGGTATTTAGTCTTCACTCTACAAAGAAAACATACTTGTTCTATTTCAAAGTAGCCCGAGACATGATCATGTCGTCAATAGTGGATAGCAGAACCACGGATAAGTTAATTACAAGGTATTTTGGGGATGTTGAGAAGGAATATACTTCCAGATACAGTGAACTTAGGAGTCCCCATTATGAGTTTGACGACAAGCTCAAGTCAATAACGGATTCTTTCAACAAGAAATACAATATGCTGTTGGGCGCCGAAGAACTTGAGAACACACACACAGCACTGGTCGAAAATCTGGATACGCTGATTAATCGTGGAGAGAATATTAACATTCTGAAAGACCTGGCGGAAAAAGTCAACCTTGAAACGCGGGAAATGTCAAGAAAAGTGAGCCAGATGAAGCTGAATGCCCGGATCGAGCAGTACAAGGTGTATGGTGCAATAGCAATTGCAATATTTCTGTTGTTACTTTTATACTTCCGTAGATAATAAAAATACTCTACACAACATCTGCTTTTTCTACGGGTTTGTACACTTTATATCACATGTTAAACTGTAATGGTTTATCAGTCGGCAATAGATTATGGCTGGGCTGGCGTGCTGAGGTCAGTCACAAGATAATCCAAAGCCGATTGATAAACAAAAGCCTGTGCTGTTTGTGGCGCATGGCTTAATTTCCTTTTAAAAATTTAGTAGCCCAATGGCTGCAAATTTTAGTTTTGCGGAGACGCACACGGAAGTTCTCATTACGTTCTACAAAGCACCAAACGATGTAAAGAGCGGCGTGTCTGAG
Organism: Vittaforma corneae ATCC 50505; assembly: GCF_000231115.1. Taxonomy (NCBI): domain Eukaryota; kingdom Fungi; phylum Microsporidia; family Nosematidae; genus Vittaforma; species Vittaforma corneae. The sequence goes on along the minus strand of NW_006889856.1, from coordinate 49,647 downwards.
GTTGTTAGCCCAGAAATCAAACTGAAGGATTCTGCTACCTTGATGTATAACACGGAGGAAATATCTCTGCATGCTGCAGTTCAACTGGTAAGCATTGAAGACTCGAAGTATAAGACTGAAGTAGTACTAAAGAAGGAGACGCCATCAAAATGGAACTGCTTGAGTGGAAAGGTAGAGGTGCTGAAGGTGAGGGATGAAATCTATAAGGACGATCAGGAGCAGTCTAATCCTCAAGACATGATGGAGCTGTTTAAAGATATCTATGCGAAAGGCGATGACGATGTGAAAAGAGCGATGAACAAGAGCTTGAAAGAGAGTGCTGGCACTGTCCTGAGTACAAACTGGAAGGATGTTAGCTCGAAGAAAGTAAATCCAGAAAAGTAGTTTACTAGTGTTATTAAAGAATTAATGAACAATAGTGTAGCATAAAATGCCGTGTCTTTGTATTATTTTAATAATCTTGTGTTGGAAACATGTCAAGATACCTCAAATATAAGTAGGGTTCTGCAGCTCTTGCCAATCAAGAACTAATAATATCCAATCAAGTTACTAATTTTTGTCAAAACATGTTCTTTGTTTTGGAAAATTTTTAGTCCCATGCTGAAGAACCTCAAATTATTCAAAAACCTTGATTTTCTGAGGAGTGGCATGTTTAAGACTTTTATTCTGGTATGTGCGTCGATAGTGCTATTCTATGCTTCAATGTTTAGAATACCTGAGACGTCGCGGGAACGCAGTACCGTGCCTCTGAGCAGGCCCCAGTTCAAAAAGCTGATTTACTTTGTGATCGATGGTCTTAGGTTTGATGGGTTTGTGCCAACAAACAAAGAGGGGATCTACTACAACAATTTTGTGTTCACAAAAGATCCTGCTGTTCTCAAGACAACGTTCTTTTCGGTTTCCTCCATTCCGACTGCTACAACCTGTAGGGTCATCAGCCTTATGACTGGTGCGCCCAGTAATCTGATCGAAGAAGTAATGACATTTTTCATGTCGAAGGTAAGGATAGAGTCATTGCCTGATAAGCTTTCGGACAGGCCAATGAGGTTTTACGGCGACGATCTCTGGGTCAAGAGTTTTGAAGCACTAAAAAACAACTCGTTCACGTTTTGCGGATTTAGTAAAGCCGACTTGGCAACGAACGAGACCAATCTGGCCGAAAAGGTCATAAGCGACAAAGACGTTGACATTAAATTCATTCATACAATCTCGGTGGATGCATTTGGGCATGTGTATGGCACAGTGCACCATGAAAAAGTAAGGGAGGCGCAGGTCAGGGCAGACAATCTTCTAAGTGAGATGTACAGAAATATGGACGAAGACACTCTGCTTGTGGTAACGTCCGATCATGGGGTAACAAACGAAGGCGCACATGGCGGAAGTTCTAAATACGAGATGGCTTCGTTCTGTGGGTTTTACTCTAAAAAACCAATATTGGCTCCTGAAAACGGCCTATCCAGCTCTGGTGAAAATATTTACAACTCTGAATTCATTCGGAAATTTTACGACCTTGATCTTTTCAGTGTCGAAAACGACTGGATCAGGCCTCAAAACCCATACAAGATAATACACCAAGACGACATTCTTCCTACCGTTTGCTACTTGCTAGGCATTCCCGCACCATTAAATACATACGGAAACCTCATACCCTACCTTGTCGAAGACGACAATGCTCAAAGAATTTTATTTGAGCAAAAGAAAAAACTGCTATCGGACCTGAAAAAATTTAATAATGAGACTGATGACTGTTTCAGAGACTACAAAAGCTGCAACTACGAGCTAACAATGCTGATATATTCAAGATTGATGGGAAAGCACCCTTTTCTTGCCTGTCTGGCTGCAATTTTTGGAGCGGCTGCGCTGTGTCAAATATTCGTCCAGCTGGTGAAATCAGGCGCCTTAACAAAGCAGTTGCTTCCATCTATTCCATTCATCATAGCCATGGTTATGGTTACTCATTCGTACTGGTCCTTTGCATCTGAAGATGTTGTTTGGTCTGCTGTCTTCCTCCTAACTAACTTTTCATTTGCTAACCTAATTTTTGCAATATTCTTTTTGAAAACACCCGGAAGGAACTTGTTTGCTGAAGACAGAATTAACTTGCATATTCCAGCCTTCAGGAATAAGCTAGAGGTGGCCCTGCTGGTTGCATTGTTTTTTGTATTCAAAAATGTGAAGCTGGTGAAATCTAAGCATTTAGTGAACGACGAACCTAATACAGGTGTAGCTAATTATAATCAGGAATTCATAAGCAACTGCCTTAGGACACTGCCACAGCTTTGCTATTTACTCTACTCGCAGATTGCAAAAATTGACTACCAGTCCAAGATAGCCTTTCTTGGTATTTATCCCTCTGTTGACTCCTTTTTTATTGTTCACATGCCGCCTGCAGTGGCTATTCTTTTCATCTACTTCCTTAGAAATATCGACTTTAGAAGAACGCAGGCAGCAAAGCACACCCTGCTTGCCTTTTGTCCATATCTACTAAATCTTGAAAAGGTTCAACAGTCCATCAACTACGAGGTCTTCTTTGCCCTCACAAACAAGTTTGGGTTGGTTTCTAGCGGCCTTGCAGCTCTGGCATATTTTGTCATTCCACGATATTATGTGATCAGAACATTTGAAATTAGCTTGTACGGGATGTTTCTTAATCTTGTTTCACTGCTCTTTTGCTTCGTTTGTAGCTGGGTGATGAAGGAGTCACTTGTTTTCCAGTATTTCTTTGTTGGAAGATTGTTGTTTGTGACGATGTTTTTCATAGTTGATGTTCTGGTGGAAGGAGCCATAGCTTTGAAAAGGACGAATAAATGACTTGCCGCTTTATTTTAATTTACTGCCTAAACTGATCAGTTAAACTCTACGGAGAATGCATATAATCTGACGTAAAGCCATTGTTTTAGTATTACGTTTCTAAAGTTCGCTGCTGCCTTTCTTGGAATAATAGTTCTCAAATTCAACAAACACTCTTCTTGAGCAAACAATAATTTTCTTCTCTTCGCTGCTTAGTTTTGCCACATCATCCTCACTAAAATCGCCCTTCGGTAATAAAGTGATAAGAGACCCAATTCTTTCAAAGAATGTGTGGAAAAGATACTTTCTGTCGTAAATATGCATATTTACAGTGTAAAAATACCTGTTTTTGAGATCAACAAGCACTGCCCCTGCATCCAAGTCATGCTTCATTGTTTTTAGTGGATGCTCAACCACACAGCAGTATTCATTCAGCAGCAGAAACTTGATAAGAAAGAACGGAAGATCAACTTTTGCATCTCTTTTGATACTACTGTGTGTTGGGCCCAGATAAAATCCAAAGTTTTCAACCTCATGTGAAAACTTTACCTTTAGTTTTTCTTCTTCGGCTAGGATTGAGTCGATACAATAGTAGTCCATTGTGAATGCTTCAGGAAGGGTACTCTGCTGCAGAAAAGATATACCAATTACACACTCGCTGCTAAAATGCCACAATGGCCCCTCCAGAATAATCGCACATCGACCAACCAGCCTCTCAAGCAGCATTTGCTATCTCCCCCATTTCCGTACCATCTCGATACGATAGATACACGGATAGCAATTCAAGTTCAACCAACTTTATGAGCAACATAGCACGGCAAAGTGCTCCATACCATTCCCTGCATCTCTACATCCCATACTAAAATTTTATGCCCATGAACAAAAGTCCCTCTCTGGACAATCATTCACAAGATATTCAACATGATGATGTCTGGACTATAATTAGCTCTTATTTTGAACAAAAAGGCCTGGTTCGTCAGCAGTTGGATTCGTTTGACCAATTTGTCAGAGTCAAAATGCAAGAAATCGTGGACGAGAATCCTCAGATCATTGTGCAGTCGACACCAACTGCTGGATCCTCTGCCGTAAGAAGAATGGTTATAAAATTTGGACAGATATATGTAACAAAGCCACCTGTTTACACCGAAAGCGATGGCCGATCGATCACTCTGTATCCAAGCGAAGCAAGAATTAGAGACTTAACATATGCGTGCAATATTTACATTGATGTTACTAAAATAGTTGAGAACGAGTTTGGAGAGAGAGATGAGCACAAGTTCAGCAGAACAAGCTTGGGACAGCTTCCGATCATGCTAAGATCTAGCTGCTGTATCTTGCATGGACTAACAGAAAAGGACATCGTTCAGATTGGGGAGTGTCCGTACGACCAGGGGGGATATTTTATTGTATCAGGAAGTGAGAAAGTGATTGTTGCACAGGAGAGAATGGCTTCGAACACCATCCACATTTTCAAGAAGTCGCAGCCAGCACCCTATACCCATTACTCTGAAATTCGATCTGTGCCCGAAAAAGGATCAAGGACGCCCTCTGCCTTTTCAATAAAAGTTATGAGGAATCCGAGGGTTATAAGGGCGTCACTGCCTCTGGTGAAACAGGATATTCCGATAGCCATCATTTACAGAGCATTGGGGTTTTTGAGCGACCGGGAAATCATCAGCCACATTAACTTCGACAATGACGATGCTATTTACTCATTCCTGGCGCCTAGTCTTGAAGAGGCATCCGTAGTGCAGGACCAGCTTACTGCTCTTGATTTTATTGGTAAGAGAAGCGCACCTGTTGGGTCACCACGCGATAAGCGAGTACAGTTTGCCAGAAATCTTCTGGCCAAGGAGTTTCTCCCGCACATTGGCACTCAAGAATTTTGTGAGACCAAGAAAGCGTATTTCCTAGGCTATATGATCAGTAAGACACTGAATGTCGTTCTTGACAGAAGAGAAGTTGACGATAGAGACCACTGTGGAAAGAAGAGAATGGATCTTGGAGGGCCTTTGCTTGCGTCGTTGTTTAAAATGCTTTTTAAAAAGCTGTGTGCCGAAACTGCCAAGCACATGCAGAAATGCATTGAAAACAGCAGGGACTTTAATATTGCGCTGGGCATAAAGAGCAGCACCATAACACAGGGATTTAGGTACGCATTGGCCACAGGAAACTGGGGCGACCAGGCCAGGGCCATGCAGACGCGTGCAGGAGTGGCACAGGTTCTTAATAGATACAACTTTCTATCTACTCTAAGCCATCTCAGACGTGTGAATACACCCATTGAAAAAGAGGGCAAGCTTGCCAAGCCCAGACAGCTCCACAACACCCACTGGGGACTCATTTGTCCGGCAGAAACGCCGGAGGGACATGCGTGTGGCTTGGTTAAGAATCTGAGTTTAATGGCTTATATTTCGGTTGGAAAGTCGTCCGCACCTATTATTGAAATACTTGAAGAATGTGGAGTTGAAAGGCTTGAAGAAGTGTCGTGCATTAGGGGCACGAAGTATTTGTTAATGGACTGTGGCTGGGCATCCATTCCAATCCAGCCGAACTTGTTGAGAATCTCAGAAACCTTAGGCGGTCGCAGGAAATAGACAAGGAGATTTCTATTGTGAGAGACATCAAGGAAAATGAAGTGAGGATATTCTCCGACTCGGGCAGGCCTTGCAGACCGCTGCTTATTGTAAAAAACAAGAGACTTTTAATTACAAGAGAAGATATTTTGGCAATTAAAAGTCTCAGAACCAGGTGGGACGATCTACTCAGAGCAGGCAAAATTGAGTATTTGGATGTTGAAGAGGAGGAAACCTCTCTCATAGCCATGGATATTGCAGACCTTCCGAGCAAGGAGTATACGCATTGTGAAATTCATCCTGCAGTGATACTAGGCATTACAGCATCCGTTATTCCCTTTCCCAACCATAATCCTAGCCCAGAAATACATACCAGAGCGCGATGGGCAAGCAGGCCATGGGGATATTCTCAACAAACTTTGCGTTTAGGATGGACACCCTCTCAAACATTCTCTTCTATCCGCAGAAGCCGCTTGTAACAACCAGATCCATGGAGTATTTGCGGTTCAAAGATCTCCCAGCAGGCCAAAATGCGATTGTTGCCATTGCTTGTTATACTGGATACAATCAAGAGGACTCTGTGATAATGAACCAAAGTGCTATTGATCGGGGCCTTTTCAGATCATTCCTATACCGAACATATGCTGACCAAGAGGACATGGCGCGCCCCGGCGTCAATGAAGAGTTCTGCAAACCTGACAGACGAACATGCACCAAGATGGGTAACTACAACTACAATAAGCTGGGCACTGATGGTCTGGTTTTTCCAGGAACGGAAGTTGTGGGTGACGATGTTCTTATTGGCAAAGTCACTCCCATCCTAGATGTTGAGAAGAGCACCAGGGAGAACCCATTCTACATCATGAAGGACTCAAGCACGGTTATGAAGAAGACCGAGGAGGGTGTTGTTGACACGGTGATTGTAACAAACAAGGATGGATACAAGTTCTCTAAGGTGAAGGTCAGATCTACCCGTATTCCGCAGGTTGGAGATAAGTTTGCATCCAGACATGCACAGAAGGGCACTGTTGGTATCACTTTACGTCAGGAGGATATGCCATTTACCAGCGATGGGCTAGTTCCTGATATTATTGTTAACCCCCACGCCATGCCCATGAGAATGACGATTGGACATCTGCTTGAGTGTCTTCTTGGAAAGGTGTCTGCACTCAGCGGAGAAGAGGGTGATGCCACTCCATTTAGCGAGGTGACGATCGAGCAGATTTCAGAGAAGCTCAAGTCATTTAATTATCAATCGCGTGGGCTTGAGGTGATGCACAATGGAATGACTGGCAGGAAGCTCAGGGCTCAGATATTCATTGGGCCAACCTACTACCAGAGACTGAAGCACATGGTCGACGATAAAGTTCATGCAAGGGCAAGAGGCTCTCTCCAGGTAATGTCTAGACAGCCTCTTGAAGGCCGCTCAAGAGACGGCGGTCTCCGATTTGGAGAGATGGAAAGGGATTGTATTATTTCACATGGTGCTTCGGCCTTTCTCAAGGAAAGACTGATGGACGTTTCTGACTGCTATACCTGCTATGTTTGCGACAAATGTGGATTACTGGCAATATCAGGAAAGGATATTTTAGAATGTAAGGGGTGCTCCAATCAGGTTGCAATATCCAAGATTCAAATACCTTATGCATTTAAGCTACTTCTACAGGAGCTGATGGCTATGAATATAGCGCCGAGGCTCAGGGTTGAATAAAGCAAGCTAGTCTTTGCATTTTCGTTTATTTAGTTTTATGGCCAGTTCCAGCACAGCATTCTAGTTTTAGAGTGGATTTGCAGCTGCTGAATTATATCTAAAACAGCATTCTTGGGGCTTTTAAAAAATTCTCGCTTGGTGCCCTCGTTCGAAGACTTTCCTCCTGACTATGGTAAATCAAAATCCCACCCAGAAAACACAAGGCTCGGGCATCCAATCAAGTTTTTATAACGAGTCATCCACGTTTTTGAGGAGTAAGCATCTTCCCCGTCCTCACACCCAAATATTCTTTAACTTTATCCTTGCCTCCCCGCTCAACGAAGTGAGAGCATTTTTTATAACGGTAATCAAGAAAAAGTACCCAAATGTATTCTACGCCTATGACTCCTCTTCGTTTTGCCTTTTAAAATGTAACAGAAATTTGAAGAAGGGCCAAAGATATGTTGTGTATGGCAAGCTGACAAAAAACAGGCTGTACTTTCTGGAGAGTCTAAAGGAGGAAGAAGTAGATTACAAAGAACTATGCTACATGCTGCTATAGGCCCCCTGGCCACACAATAAAGCAAACCAGTATGAATCAAATGCCATAAATTTAATATCATTGACTAAACCCCACCAGGCTTGGCCGACTATTCAAATTAGTACTTATAAATAAATGTCTCATGATGCACCTACTAATTTTCTGCTATTTTCTAACGCTCGTCGATCCAAAGTGCTCATTCCATGCACAGTATCCCTCCAAGTCTTTCTCAGAAACGCTTTTTCGGATCTGTCTCATTGCGTTTTTGAAATCTCCAACACTGATTGGTCTTGCATCTGTAGGATTAAACTTGTTAATATCGCTAATCTCCCTCAAGGGCTCCATCGATGCTTCGCGGCAGAGATTAAACATGTCAGACCCCGAGTATCCCTCTGTGCATCTTGCTATTTCCTCAAGACCTGCATCATCAATACAATGAGAGTATGCACCTATCAGTTGATGCACCATTCTCTTTCTGCTTTCAGACTCTGGCAACGGAACATATATTCTTTTGACCAATCTTCGCCTGGCTGCCTCGTCTATTTCGTGTGGCCGATTGGTTGCTCCAACAACAAGTATCCGATCATTCTCATCCACCGATGCGCCATCAAACTGCACCAAAAACTCGGTTTTAATTCTTCGACTGCCTTCATTTTCATTATCTGATCTTTGTGATAAAAGTGAGTCTACCTCGTCAATAAAAATAACAGAAGGCGACATCTTCCTGGCAAGGTAGAACAGCGCGCGTACCATTTTCTCCCCTTCGCCCACCCACTTAGAGGTTAATGAACTTGCGCTGATAGAAAAAAATGTTGCCCTGCACTGGCTTGCAATACACTTGCCAATCATGGTTTTTCCAGTCCCAGGCGGCCCAAAAAGTAGCAAACCCTTCGGCGGTCCTCTAAGGCCTGTGAAGATGTCGGGCCTTAGCATAGGCCACACTACTATCTCGTTTACAATTTTCTTCACGTCCTCAAGCCCGACAATATCATTCCAGTTGACATTGACGCTAGTCTCCAATATTTCCTTGCTTATTCTTTCAATGATGTACTCGTCCACGTTGCATTCTTTTTTATTTTTACTGCGTTCTGCCTCTTCAATGTCTCTGCCTGATATTTCCTTGCCACAATCTTTTGTCGCCGATGGTGTTACAAACTCGGTCTTGGCCATCCTACTCATCCTAGCGGATTCTTTTTCGAAAAAGTCTCCACACACAGGCTTGTATTTCGAAAGCATCCTCGAAATGGCCTCGGTGTCTGCCTTTATTGGCATTCCTACGTAGTCAGCAATAAACGGAAGTACATTTTTGTTCTTCGATATTTCGGCAATACTACACTCGTTCAAGAATGACAAATACCTCTGTATTTCATCGTTACGGAGTTCGATGGGAATAAACGACACAAACTCTGGTATTCCTAATTCCGAAAGTCTCTTTTGCAATTCATTGAACTTAGAGTCCATTGCGGCTTGGGATCTAAAAGTGCAAGGACTAAAAGACTACTAGAAAGAATGCCTGATATTGAATGTCGACTAGCATAGCCAACATTAAAGCTGAAATAGCCAGCATGAAACCATGAGGCTCTATCTGGAAAATATCCGTATATCATTTCCGTCTCAAGTTCTAACTTAGTGCCACCATCA
>NW_006889856.1:12263-40389 GCF_000231115.1 Vittaforma corneae ATCC 50505 | reverse complement strand
CAAGTATCACAGATCGCATGCTGATCCATCGTTGTTTTGTGTGTTTATACAGATCGGCATAAGTGTTTACCTGGTGCTTCCTGTTTTAGGTTTTCGTTTCTGATACAAAAATAAAAAATTTCAAAACAACCTCACAGATGTATGGAAGCTATACTGGATTTTCAAATTGTAAATACATTGCAGAATTTGAGAAAAGCTTAAAAATAAAAAGAATAGTAAGAAAAAACGCCGTAAAATTATCCACAGAGGCGATTTTAGATCCCAAGAAGTTTCTGAAGTATATCGAGGAAATCAGATCAAAGCTTAGTTTCAAAAGACACCACCAGGACCTATGAAAAACAGGCCTAGATGTACATAAATTATAAACCACTTGACTAATTATGTTTTTGGATCCTTAACGAGCTTAAAGAGTCTTCAAAGCCTTTACAACAAATTTGATTTAAAATTTTTTAAATTGATGGTGAAAGACGAGACTATGTCTCATCAAATATTTACTTCTATCGCAATAAAGAACTGCACTAAAATGCCTATTATATAAGATCAGCCTGTGATGCATCTTTATAAATAGGTGACCTTGAGCTTTTCATTTCTGTCGTACTCTCGCACCTCCTTGATCCATTTCAGTCCAAACACATCGGGATGAACCATATGGATTGCAACCATGTTTACTAGCTGCAATATCGATACTATAAGACTGTTTATGGCCATCTTCCTTTCTACAGCTGACAGGACAAACGATTTCATAAAGCAGACCGTATTTGACCCCGAGTAGAACACAAAGCTTATGAAAATCAAAACAGCCAGAACTCTAAGCTTTTGCCTTGCCCCAATCAAGTTTACGGTCATCTTTTGGATAAAGTCGCACAGGTTGCCAAGAATAAACAATGCAAAGATTCCCAGGCAAATGTTTGCAAAGAGACAGGTAATGACTATTCCGATATTGAAGCTGAAGTAATACTGCTCCGAAAGCTCAACATTGTCGGAAATGTACTCGCTGTGCTTAATGCTTCCAAGGAGCATTGAAATGCTTGCAAGACCAAAGATGACGTTTCCGTAGTTTTCGTTGATCATCGCAAGGGCCCTGAACGATAATATAAAAATACTTGGCTAGACACTGCACTCCCTCGGCGGGACTCGAACCCGCAGTCTTCTGCTTAGAAGGCAGACGCGTTAGCCATTACGCTACGAGAGATGTCCAAAGTCAGCTGTGTTCCCAAGACTGCAGCACTTATCCTAAACTAGCATCCAAGACGTCTTTAACTCTGCAATAATTGATGGTTCAGTCACGGCAATGTGCAGGTGCAGCGCAACTAAATACTTGGATGGTCCGCAGCTTGAGGTTCAATGGCGCAATCGGTTAGCGCGTTCGGCTGTTAACCGAAAGGTTCTGAGTTCAAGTCTCAGTTGAACCGAAACTTTCGTTTTTGGTTTATTTTTAATACAGGCTGGTATGGCAATGCATATGATAGAGCTGAATACAGCGTTCCAGTTGATAGAAATGCCATGGATTGCGCCAGCAGCATATAGTATGCCATTGGCGGTGGAGCCATCATCACATGGATGCAAGAAGTTAGCAGAGTAAAGTTCCTGTGCATTGGGGGATTCATTGAATCCTTCTTTTGCTCCTTCGTTCTTTGCAGCCCATCTGATGGGTTCCACAAATAATGAGGTAGAGGATATACTCAAAAGGCTGCATATTTCTGACTCAAAAATCGAAGAGCTCAAGACAAAGCCGCAAGTTCTCAGGAATATCGAGAGAATAAACCAATCAACAGCCAACTTTACCAAGATGCACTATGCCTTGGCATGTACTGCACCCAAAAATGCAGATCTGGCCAGAATAAGCGGGCTCATTGACAGAGGACTGATACAACACGACAACATGCTCAGAGGAGTGTATAAGGCGATGGAAAAGAATCTTTCTGACGACGAAGTCGTTGAGTTTATACGAAGAAACGACTATCCCAGAGAAGCAATACAGAAAGCACTGGACGAGAAGAAAGGGAAGGCAAAGAAGGATATTCTCAAAGAGATCAAGACAGAAATGCCCTATGCAGACTTCAAGATTGTGATGGAAATGGTTAATGGAATGGGAGAGCCTGGAAGTGTCCCCAACATAGATGGAGACAGTGCAGATGCCAGCACAGGTGCTATTAAAGATTGGCTGGACGAGGGCGAGATAGCTAGATTGCACAGGCCTGGCGAGAATCCCCAGGTCTCTGAGGAGATTAGACAGGCTCATCTTGAAAGAACTAAGGGCAAGGTTGTTACTAGATTTCCCCCCGAGCCTAACGGCAATCTCCATATTGGACATGCCAAGGCCATCAATCTTAATTTTGAATATGCTGAGAAATTTGGCGGATACACATATTTGAGATATGACGATACTAATCCCAGAAATGAATGCGAGGAGCATTTCGAATCTATCTTGGAAGATATAAGATGGCTGGGATACGAGCCCTATGCCATTACTAGCTCTAGTGACTACTTTGACAAAATGGTTGACTATTCATTTGATCTAATTAGAAATGAAAAAGCATATGTCTGCCACTGCACCCTCGATGATATACGAAACAGGAGGAAGCAATTTCAGAATGAAAGAGACTCTGGAAACTGCGACGCAACGATTCTAAGTCCGTACAGAAACAGGAGTGTCAAGGAGAATCTTGCGGAGTTCCAAAAAATGCTGGATGGTAAGTATGGCGAGGGCGAGGCTGTTTTTCGGTTTAAAATGAATCTTGAGTCCAGAAATCCGCTGATGCTGGATCTTGTAGGATCTAGAATCATTAACCTCAGCCATCCCAGAAAAGGCAGAAACTTCTATGTCTATCCATCGTATGAGTTTGCTCTGTGCGTTTCTGATTCGCTGGAGGATGTTACGCATAGCTTCTGCTCACGTGAGTTCTATACCAGGCAAGAGCCTTACCATTGGCTACTGAAGAACCTTGGCCTGTACGAGCCTGTGCAATGGGAGTTTGCTAGACTTAATCTCAGCAATACTGTTCTTTCCAAGCGTAAATTGACTGAATTGGTCAAAAGAGGTATGAGCTGGGATGATCCCAGATTCTACACTATTAAGGGCATGAGGAGGAGAGGATTTACACCAACAGCAATCAACAGCTTTGTAAGGAGTGTTGGCATTACCTTTAGCGAGTCCATCATTGATGTAAAAATTCTTGAAAACTTTGTGCGGGATGACCTGAACAAAATAGCTAAAAGAGTATTCTGCGTACGGGAGCCATTGAAATTGATAATTAACAATCTTCCAAAGAAAAATGTTGAGTTGCCCGTTCAAACCGGCAACGAGCACAAGGAGACCGTAACCGTTGAGGTAAGTAAAACGGTTTATATCGATAGCGCAGACTTCAGCGAGGAGCCTTCTGATGGCTTTCTGAGACTAACCAAGACTAGTCCCGTTGGATTAATCAACCTAGGAACGGTCAGATTTGTTGAGAAGACTAGCGATGCCATTGTGGTTCAGTTAGTTGATGAGAAGCCATCCAAGCACATCCATTGGGTGCCGAATCTTAGCCATAAGGTGGAGCTGAGGCTTTACAGACCCCTATTTAACTCCTTCAATCCTGAAGAGAAAGGCTATCTTGAGGATATTAACTTTGAAAGTCTGGAGATTGTCGACGGATACTGCGATTCGAGAATTTTAGGATCTAAGAATCTGGACAAGATCCAATTCGTCAGATTTGGGTATTTCTGCTGTGACAAGGACAGTAGGGATGACCACTTGGTGTTCAATTTGACTTTGCCCTTGAAAAGCTCAATTTAAGTAAATCTAGCCTTTCTTTAACTGATGCTGAGTTGATCTGTCTTTTAGTGCTATTTGCCTACCGTTTCGTATATTAATTTGTGCAGAGTCATCCAGTGCTCATGGCCAAGCAATGCTGTGATACGCTTTTTAATGTGTAAATTTTTACTCCTAAAAATGCCAGAGCCAATGGACAAATCACTAAAAGAAAAATTCGGAGTAACAGTCATGGAGTTGACAGAAAAGCTCAACGATCCAACCAAATATAACGACACACTCAAGAAGATATGCACACTGCAGTCTATAGAAAATCTCTGCTATCTTCTTCACCACCTTAGATCCTTTGTCGGAGCACATCCATTTAACATTAACATATTTAAGGAAGGGATAAACGCCTCCTGGGAAGACCAAAACAACGTCTCTGGATGCAGCTGGAGTGTTCAATGCAAGCCCGAGTATTCAAACGCCCTCTTTGAGAGACTCACAGTCTACTTTACGATGAGGGGATTTAGGAACTTTAAATGCAATGGAATATCAGCAAATATAAGAAAAAATTTTGTAAAGTTTACAGTTTGGTCAGGAAATGTGCCCTCAGTTGCAGACGGCTCGGATGTGCTGGATGAGATCGGAGAGGCCTTTGGATTTGGGACTCCTGTGGAGTTTATCTACAAAAACCACAGAGATCTCGTTGAAAAAGTTGTTGGAAGCAGTTCCACGAATGAGAGAGAATGAATACTTTGATGACTTGTTTAACTATTTTTATGAATAAATTTTAGCGTCGTACATGGCAAGTTGAGTGTTTGTGTCTCCCCTAAACAAAGGCGCATGGTTGGAACGACCTGTGGTCTATGCAAGTATTGACAGACCAATCAGCTGGCTAATATGAGTGCTTCAGGGCACATGGGATGATGTCTCGAAAACAAGAGCCGGAAATCCACTTTAACACGCATTCAATGCAACGGTGTTGTCTGCACGGATTGCATCGGCACTTGCTGCTTGTTGAATTATATTGGAAATTTTGGTTTTTAATCTTGAATGTTTTCCTACCCTCATGAAAAGATTTGAGAGACCGCAGCTTAACTACGACTATTCAGACTTGGAGCCCTCAATTGATACTGAAACAATGAGGATACACCACACCAAGCATCACCAGGCATATGTCGATGGCCTGAACAAACTTTCTGATGCAGTCCCGCCCAAGATATCTCTCCAAAATCTGCTTAATGGGCTAATGGAAAACGAGGGCATCAAGCCCGACGACAGGGAGATCCTAGTAAAGTTCGGAGGTGGGCACTACAACCACAGTCTCTTCTGGGAATACCTAAGCAAAGGCAGTAATGTTTCTGACATCAGCAACTTTCTTTTTGACAGAATCAAGGCTGACTTTGGATCTCTCGAGGAACTGCAGAAGAGATTTGACGAGGCATCAGTAAAAGTCTTTGGAAGCGGCTGGACATGGTGGGTGTACGACTATTCGCAGAACAAAAGCTACATAATGACTACAAAGGATCAAATGAATCCAATAATGTTGGACAAGAACCTTGTGTGTCTGCTTGGCTTGGATGTATGGGAGCATGCATATTACTTGAAGTATCAGAACAGAAGGGCTGAGTATGTCCAAGAATTTTGGAATGTTGTAAATTGGAAGGCTGTGTCATTGATCCACGACAAAGTCGTTTTGAACAAGAAGACGCTCGAAGTCACCGATAATGGCTACCTAAAATTTGAGTAAATCTATTTAAAATTAATTTGCTTGAAACAGGCATACCTTTAAACTTAATTTTTAAAATAACGTGTCGGCCATCATAATTCCAAACAAGCTCTGGACAGGCAAGTACATGCATGCCATTCCCAAAACTTCCAGATTATCCTTTGTTTTGCAGTTCCTATCCTCTATATTTGCTCTAAAAATTTTTACTCCACGATGGAAGACTTTCATCTTTCTTCAGAACGATTTTCTTTTGACGAGGATAACATAGCCAACAGACTGACCCTCACACCCTCTCAGATAGATCTAAGCTCGAACATCACACAGTATGCTGACAGCGAGAGAATAAAGCTGATTTGGGGCACTACAATTAACATTCAAAATACAATCGAAAACTTCAAGGAGTTTATAAGAAGAAGCACGAAGTATGTTGAAATGCTCACGAATATTAATCTTACAAGAGTGTTCGTTATGCATTTAGACTGTGCGGAGCTTGAAGAGGCTTTATTTCTGGAGCTTCTCTCGTATCCCCAAGAAGTAATCCCGCTCTTCCAAAGCTGTCTTGGTGAAATCTATATGGAAATGTTTTTAGAGCAGCCAGAGGAAATCAAAATCAGGCCATATAACATTGGAAGGCCTCTCAGTATCCGAGATGTTGATCCTAAGGATATTGACAAGATTGTATCGGTGACTGGAATGGCGGTCAGGACATCTTCCATCATACCGGAAGTTAGAAGAGCTGTGTATTTCTGTGTTAAGTGTACCAGGCGCGTGTCTGTGGACAGCATTAAAAATATCATCAATGAGCCGACCATCTGCGAATGCGGAGAAAAGTATGTGTTTGAACTAAGACACAACGAGGGAGATTATATCGACAGGCAAGTAGTCAAGATTCAGGAGCTGCCAGAATGTATTCCCGATGGAGCCACTCCATCCACAATTACTGTTATCTCAAAGGATGATCTGGTGGATAGTCTCATTCCGGGAGATAAGATCACAGCTATTGGAATTCTAAGGGCTGTGCCAGTAAGGGTAAGTCCCAACCTCAAGAAGCTCAAAAGTTCGTTCAGAGTGTTCGTAGAGCTACTTTCTGCCACTGTTTCAAATAAAAAACACGAAGACACAACAGACTACCTCTCCGAGATTGATCGACTGAGAAGACAAAAAAACATCTATGACATTCTGACAGCATCGATTGCCCCTTCTGTCTATGGTCTTGAAAATGTAAAGAAGTCGCTATTGCTACAGCTTTTCGGCGGGGTTTCCAAAAACCTTAAATCTTCCCGACTGAGAGGCGATATTAATATTCTATTGGCTGGTGATCCAGGTATATCGAAAAGCCAGCTACTGAGTTTTGTGCATAGGATCTCTCAGCGGGGAATGTACACCAGCGGGCGGGGGTCCAGCGCAGTGGGTTTAACTGCCAGTGTATCAAAGGATCCTGATAGTGGGCAGTATATCCTTGAGAGCGGTGCGCTGGTTCTTAGCGATAAGGGGGTCTGTTGCATTGATGAATTTGACAAAATGAGCGACTCAACAAGAAGTGTGCTTCACGAAGTCATGGAGCAGCAGACAGTCAGCATCGCCAAAGCCGGAATCATCACTACCTTGAATTCACGATGCTCGATATTGGCCAGCTGTAATCCGGTCGAGAGTAAGTACAATCTGAAAAAGAGCATTCTTGAGAATATCAACCTGCCACCTACTCTTCTGAGTCGATTTGATATTATTGCTGTTTTAATTGATCGGCCCGACGACAAGCTTGACAGGAGAGTTGCCGAGCATATTCTAGATATGTATGCTGGTGAAAAGGAGGAAAGTAGAGGAGTCTCGCCTGGTCTTCTCAAGGCGTACATCAAGGAAGCCAAGAAGATCACTCCAGTGTTGACTTCGCAGTCAATCGACGCTTTGGTGGAGGCATATGTGGATCTAAGACAGCTAGACAATGGCAAGACAGTTACTGCCACAACACGGCAGCTTGAAAGCCTCGTAAGACTTTCAGAGGCGCATGCAAGAATGAGGTTCTCTTATACAGTTGATATTGTTGATGTGAAAGAGGCAATAAGACTGATCAAAGAGAGTCTTTTGCTCTATGCTCTTGATCCGAAGACTGGAAGAGTTGACATCGATATGGTTATTACTGGAAAGAGCGCATCAGAGGGCAAGCACATTGATATGGTCTGTGAGAGTGTTCTAAAACTGGTAAAGAAGAAGACAAGCTATGCAGAGCTTCTTGCAACACTTGGTGTTGAGGAACGCATCCTCAGTGAAGCACTTAGGGAGCTTGATGGCGAAGAGGTTATTGTGTATGACAAAGTTAATGGAACAATTGAAAGAGTCAAATAAATTAAGTCCATTCCACACTTGAGAATGTTAAAGAATAAAGATGCTTGGCCGCACTGCTTTGTGTTGAGTGGTGGCTATCAACTTTGCCATTAAAAATTTTACAGATGTATTAACTTCAAAGATGATGCAAGCACATAGGAAAGACAAATAGCTTATTGTACAACATTTAAATTAAAATCTTATTTTAATGTCATTAATACAAAGCCTGTAGTAGCTGGCGATGAACCATAGTATATTTGTGAGGTATTTCCCATTGTGCAAATTTTTTATTTTGTGATGGATTTGAGATTAATGAAAGGTATTTGCCAATGGATCAATCAATATTGATTGTATATGGAAAAGTGCTGTGGCGATGCGAGTGTTCTGCCAAAAATGTATGCTTTCAAAATAGACATCTGTGCTTCTGCCGTATCAGCAGTGACCATATCTTAATATCACATGGCTAGCACGAAGTGGACATCATGTGTGGGCAGGTGTCCTCATAATCATCATGAATGTAGCAAGCACATGCGCACACTGTCCGTGATACGTATGTTTCTATAACACAAATATGGTCTTTGTTTACCTTTAAGCTAATTAAAAATTCATATCATTATGAGCCCAATGAAG
Source organism: Vittaforma corneae ATCC 50505 (assembly GCF_000231115.1). Classification (NCBI taxonomy): domain Eukaryota; kingdom Fungi; phylum Microsporidia; family Nosematidae; genus Vittaforma; species Vittaforma corneae. Next base: position 31,966 of record NW_006889856.1, on the reverse strand, counting down.
GAAATTGGCATAGTGTCGGTGTTTGTTTTTAAGGCCAATATAGGCTTGTGATTGTAATATTTATTGAATCTTTTAAATAATCTTTGACATCTCATGGCTTTTGTTGATGTTCTCAATATTTTGACATTAAGTTCCCTTAATTTATGTCAAAATCATGTGTAAATGCGAGCAATACAGCGCATGTGGCACTGCCACTTGCATTCGCCCTATCTTCATGCAATGCTCTGCGCTAACCATATAAAAATTTTTAAGGTATGCAGCTTCTTGCATTTTATGTTACTTGTATTCATTGGATAAATAAAAAAGAATCAAAACATAAAATCAGCACTTTATTATATGAATGCTAGTTTCCACAGCATTGGCACATGCCAGGAGTGTACCACAAGCAATGCCCATAAATACACTGTGTATTTAGAGTAGCAACCTTATTTCTTTTTGTTCTCACACTTTTCTCAGTAATTAATTTAATTGATGTATTAAATTCAAAAATTCATATTAAGCATGCTATCTTTTGTTACATGAGTGCCGTGCAGTCTTATCAGCCTTTTATCTCATCCTTCTTCGCCTGTGCTGTCTTTGAAGCTTACCTTAAAGTTAATTATCGAGGCACAACACAAACATTTCAGAGAACAGGGAAAAATGAAAAAGTATGGGCCTGCACACAGTCGCGTGTATTTCATCCTCTTGCAACCAAAGCGGATTCTGATAGCCAAAGAATTAGGTTTGACATCAGAGTTCTAATCACAAAATTTACTCTTTGATTTGAGCAGGTCTCAATTTTTTCACTATTTAAAAAAAAATCAAGTTTTACCCTGAGATGAAGCTTAACTCAGAAGAGTTCTGTCTGCAAAAGCCAAATTTAGACAATCCTTTGACGGGAAAGCAGTATTCTGCGACCTTCTTTTCCTACCTTGATTTTTGCAAGGTTTTGGCTGATAAAGAAGAATTAAAGGAATATGTTCATTTAAATTTTGATGAGATTGCCTGTCAAAAAATTGAAGACAAAAGCTCTGACGAGGAGAAGCCAACAGATTCATATGCATTGATGATCTACAAGGCGCTTGAGAGTGCTCCCGAGGGCAGACTTACTCTGGCCGAGATCTATGCCTGGATAGAAAGCCATTATCCATACTACCAGACGGCAGATCAGGTTTGGAAAAACTCCATTAGACACAACCTGTCTTTGAACCCAACATTCAAGAAGATCCCCAGGCCAATGAACTCGAAAGGAAAAGGCGGCTACTGGGCGATTGATCCGTCCCAGAGACAAGGTAAACTACTAAAGAATAGAAGACAAAAAGCTCCAGACAGCCATGTCTCAAGCGATATTTTAAGTTTAAATGCAGGAAGTATGGTTTTCTAAGGCAAATAAATGTGAATTTAATCGATAAGTTTGTGCATAATTCTTTTTGCAAGCTTCCTTAAATGGATAAGATTTACCAAATATGGAAACAGGTATGGCTCGTGCCACGTGCATGTGTGTTAATCCAGGCTAGTTTTCTGTCTGTGCCAGTATTTTCTCCGTCGTAAAAATTTCCAAAAATTTTTACAACTTCAAAAAAAATTTATCTTGCCAAAAATCAGAAAATCTAAAATCATCATGATAGCAGATTGCAAACTGTTCCGATCATTTGCTCTTTGTTGGCCTTTCCATCTGAGGCCAATATGAATATGGCAAGGTTTAAGCAAAAGAGAAGATGGGTGCCTAAATCTGTGGTTTGCTGTCTTATACAATAAAATGACACAATTCTCGTTCTTGCACATAAAATGCAGTATGGCTGCTGCTCTCAACATTTCAATTTTGGTAGTTTCTAAGTACTGCTGTCTAAAATGAAATGCCAAGTGCAGCACAGAAATGAATTCGTGTGCTGACAGAAGCACTGTCTGTAAACAATACCTTTTAAACTTTTTTGATCCATCAATCTGATCATCAAATCATTTTGGAATTGAAGCCATATTTAATAAAAATAAAACATATGAAATAGTGAGGTTAGGCATTTCTAGACGTCTTTATTCCAATCGTGTAAACTACTTTTTTCTTTTCATCTCCATTTTGGCAATTGTATGCCAAGACTTGAAACTCGAATCCAGAAATTTCTAGGACCATCTCGATAATACCTGCAACTACCGCACTTGCACAAAAGGAGGGATCCTGGTAGTCAAAGTCCTCAAATGCGGGGCTGCTTTCATGAATGTAGAATGGCAGTGCTGGGTCTTCGCCCTTTGCAATTTCCCTGTCTGCAGGGTACAAGCAAGGAAGCAAAACGAACACGATTCTATAAACAAGCGAGTCCAGATCCCTATCTCTCTTGAAGCGTGTTAGAAGAGCTATTCTCTGTCCAATGTCTCTGCCCAGGAAGCTCAGCTGTTGTTCCAGCTTTCCCCCGTCTCCCTTTTGAAGATATTTGAAAAGTCCGCAGATGAAGTACTTGGTAAACAAACTTTTCATCTTGGGCCTCAACCGCATGGCAACTCGATTTAGTTGATGCAGCCCATCTTTACCTCACATCAGCAATAAATACCACTCCATTTAAATTAAAAACCATTTTGATTCTTGCTCGTAAAATATTTTTCATGTGCAAGAAAAACTTTATAGAGTATCTCAACAGCATAAAAAAGCCATGGAAGTTTCTTGCGCCGATGGTGGGAAACTGCGAACAGGCCTATAGAATACTTGCTCGCAAATATGGAGCTGATGTCTGCTACACTGAGATGGTGAACTGTAAAGTGTTCAATAGAAGTAAGTGTAATCCAGTAGACAACATATGGTACAGCACTAGCAACATAGATAGACCTCTCGTAGTACAGATCTGCGGAGATGACCCGGAAGCCATGCTGCAGACGTGTCTTTCTGTACAAGACTGCTGCGATGCTATAGATATAAATTTCGGGTGTCCTCAGGACGTGGCAAAAAGAGGGCACTATGGATCATACTTGCAGGACGAGTGGGATCTTATTTCCAGAATAGTTTCCACATGTACCTTGGGGATCAAAATTCCATTGTTTTGTAAAATCCGTGTTTTTGACTCGATTGAAAAAACAGTTGAATATGCAAAAATTTTTGAAAAAGCAGGTGCGAGCCTGCTGGTAGTCCATGGCAGAACAAGAGAACAAAAAGGCGTCAACACTGGCCTTGCAAGCTGGGAGCATATTAGAGCTGTTAAGGCTGCGCTAAATATTCCTGTTGTGGCTAATGGAAACATGATACTCCATGGCGACATTCAAAGATGCTGGGAGCATACAGGCTGCGATGGTGTAATGATTGCTGAGCCCCATCTTTTTAATCCAAGTATATTTGCTGGCCAGAGGATATCGTCACTTTCTATATTCTGCGACTATTTAAACATTGTTAAGTCAAATACAAACCTATTTGTGAATGGCGATGCAAAGTCGCATTGCTTTAAGATATTCAACACATTGCTAACTAAGATTCCAAGTTTAAGAACTGTTCTTGACAAGTCAAGGTCCTTGGATGACTATTTTGAGTTTTGTAGGCTTGTTGAAGACATGCTTAAGCAGAGCAAAATTGCAGAGGGTGATTTGGCGATGCACCCATACATTAGGAACCGTGATGTGCAGAGTATGAATAATGGCACATAGTATTATGGAGCTAGCTTCAAGAATACACACGAGTGGGCACTATCCAGCTGGCTTTTTGTTTGGAATATAAAAATACCCAATTCAGTCTGCCAATCTGGACTTTCGATAGCTCTTTATTTGAAAAATATTCTTGCCCATGGATGAAGATGAGAAGTCGGGAAGTGTCTCCACTGAGGAGTCGTCGTCCGAAGTTTCGTTGGAATTGGTTGTTGATAAGTCTAAAACAATGAAGATACAGGCGGAGAGTGGAGTGGATATGAATCTCTACGACTTTGACTTAGACACGATCAAAGACAAGCCTTGGTTAAAGCCGGGAGCAGACATAACAGACTATTTTAACTATGGATTTACAGAAAAAACCTGGAAGAAGTACTGTGATATGCAGAGAGAAATCCGAGGGTTTGTTGAAAGAGAGGAAAGCAATATGAGTCGTAACGAAAGAGATCACAGATACGACCAAAGACCAGACGATAGATATGGAAAGAGAAGAAGAATAGAAGGAGATAGATATGCCAGAGGATATGGCAGAAGATACTACTGATGATAGATGCCGTGCACAGCTTTGGAATGACTACGCGCGTTGTATACCATATTTGACTGCTAAAATTAGTGCAGAAAGGCAGAAGCTTGTCCAATAGAATTAAAATATGTTTGGCCAAATTTGTGTCATTGTTCTAAGGCTATTTTTACATTCAGCATTTCATAAGCTGTTCTCTTAGCTTGTTGGCAGAATGTCGAATATCTTAAAATTGGCGTTTGTAATAGACTACAAAACTGACTGGTGCACAAATGGAGTTGTCGTTTACGATAAGCATTGGTTCATCTTCCTGTTGTTCTTACATACACTTTGAACACCCATGCTCTTCACAAAAAACAACTCCTGGCTTCTTATGCAGCTTTCATCGCCAACTTTGAAACCTTTGAGATTCTGTTACGTGCAGGACATTGCAAATCTCAAAAAAGGTATATTGGTCATCACCGATGGTGCATACTTCATAAGGTCTACCTTTATGAGCAACTCATATTCAAACATGATAAGGACGTACCGAGAGGATAGCTTGGCACTCAAGGGCAGCATCTTAATGTTAAGGAGCTATGCCCTGGTGGTGGCTGCCAATGGAAAAATAGAGCTGAATGTCGAAGAATGCATCTACATGGGTGAAGGAAGCCTTTCTGGCGAAACAAGAGATATTAATTCTTGCGTTGAAGAGAAAAATGCGTTTCTAACTAGAAATCTCCGGACGGTACACCCGCTACAACAAAGTATTGTGTACAGCTTCATTAATCTGAAAAACGAGGAAAAACAAGCCGAATTTAAAGATGTTAACTCAACAGTTTTGACTAAAGATGGTCGTTGTGAACTAGCAAACGATCAAAACGCAGTTAAAAGCAGCCAGCATGATGGGTGTATTCCAAAAAGAAAATTTGCTATTAATATGCCAGATGGGGATAATATTGCCAAAAAAGCTAAAGCCCAAAGAGGAGCTGCAAGTAAACCAAGAAGAAAAATGAATGCTGCAAGCAAACAGACCAGCATAAAAAATAGTATTGATATTAGCAGACAAGCTAGCAAAGAGTTGGAGAAACAGGCAGCAGCCTATATCAAAAATATAAGAAAGGGAGTGGTCTACAAGAAGCCAACAATCCAAATTAAAAGCACAAGTAAGAATGCAGAGCTAGGCTTCGGATCGATAAAGATTGACGAAATCGCTTTAAGCTATTTAATAAAAATGAATGAGAATGCAAAAATCAGCTATATTAAAAAATCAACCACGAGCCTGTGTGTTTGTGATGGAAGCGTGCAGTCACTTGCATTAGACAGAAAAGCGGATACACGCATTTCACTTACTAGGAAGCCACAAAGGGAGTGTCTGAATCTAAAATACGTAGCTTCGGGGTCTGATATAAATCAAACTATAGGCGTTGAAGACCCAGTGAAAATAAATATCTCCATTCGGCCTGGTGTGTTACCACCAAGAAACGCGAACAGTGGAATGCAGCAGAGCTGGCCTGCTGCAGTCTTTGAAGATTCTACTCCGGACTATGAAGGCCTATCATCGATTCTAGACTCCAGTGTGGATATGAAGCACGAAGAGGCAGCAAATGAGCCGCACAAGAACTGTGCACTACATGGCAGGATGGCCAAACCACGCCAGCGACAAACAGACCCCTCGATGTTCAGGGAGCCATTCTCACTACTGAATACCCTAAACCCAGGTTCTTCTGCAGCTTTACAGGAAGCTCGCGATTCCAGGCCAATTTCGCTAGAAGAGAAAGAAGTTCTCAAGAACAGCTGTGTATTCGCCATGGACTTTTTGGATCCAGAGCTGGCTGACATTGGCCGCTCTTGTATTGATTTCAATATTGACGAGCAAGAAAGGCATGCCGGAAAATGACTTTATCGGCTCCATTGAATATTACTATGCATAGACATTCCTGCCGATAGAATATGTTATATGCTTTGGTGGCATTTAAAAATAAATAGAGAAATACCTTCAAATTACCAGAAACTACCATTTCTACTCTAGAAAACTATTTGTTAAAATCAAATTGTTTAATTTAACGGTATCTCTTAAGTGAAAGAGTGTTGTTCCTTCTCCAGCATGCTCTTCTTGATCCGCCTATCGTATTGTTATACTTGGGTCCCTTGCCAAGTCCTCTGCTCTTCTTTGACGCAGAGGTAAGGCCTCTGCACTCTCTGTGCTTCTGAACAGCATTGCAAATCCAGTTTATCTTTGGATCATTACGGATGCACTCCTGGTTGGGATCAACACAGATAACCTCAAAATACTTGTACATGTAGTCCTGTCCAACCCAATATGAATTAAGAACTCTTAAATTAGCACATGTCTTTCCAACAAGTATCTCTGCCTCGGCTTGTTTTCTCAACGCAGGCTTGATTTCATGGAGACCCGCATTGACACACTTGCCCCTTGTGTTACCGTTATTATACTTGAGATAGCGAGGATAGTTTCCTTTCTTAACCCTGACATTATAGATGCAGTATCCCTTCTTTGCCTTGTATCCCAGAACGCGCGCTCTCTCCAGAAACGATGGTCTTTCCTTGCGATGCACTGGGTCCCTCTGACGAGCTTCAACAATGCTGAGTCTGAAAAGATATCTCATTACATCGGATTGCTTTTTCCTATGGATCTCTCTTAAAATTGAAGTGAAGCTCATTCTGAGGGCTTGGAATTTTGAACAAAAATTTTCTGAAAATTTTTAAAGAAGAAGCAAGTCCCAAGGAAGCTCTGCATAAGTTTTGAATATAAACCAATGATGCATCAGGCCAAGATAACTTCCACCGTATAGTTTCCAAGTCGATGCTTGATTTAGTTTATCATTTCGTCCCTAAATGTGCCCTAAATGGACATACAGTTTTGCAGAGACTGCAACAATCTCATGAGTCCAAAAATAGAGTCTGGGAATCTGCTGTACATTTGCGGAAAGTGCGAAACAGTCAGCGAGTCGGATAGTCCTGTTATATCTTCGATTGACTTCAAGAAGCGCCACGATTCAAATGCCTCATACAAGCATGATCTTGTGCATGACAGGACACTTCCAAGACTGGATATAAAGTGTTTGAGATGCGGTAATACAGAGTGTTTGGGATACATAGAAAAGAACGAGGAGAGGGCTCTGAATTTTTACTATGTGTGCACGGTGTGTTTTAATGAATGGACAGACTAAGCTTTGATTGAAGGATGGCCAAGATTCGAGCATGCTCTTGCACTTTAAAATAAATACATTTTGTATACCTGAGTCTTACCTAAATTTCCTTGATCTAAATGGCCGAAGTCTGCCGAACTTAGTGTTAGAAAGGCTTGCACCTGCTAAACATTCCCATTGGCAGTCTTGGCTTTCCTTACAAACTCATCAAAATTCTGGTCCAAAAGATCTCCAGCCTCGGTGTTCAGTGCATCCTCACCGCTTAAATATTCAAAGCTGCACAGCAGACTGATTATTATGCTATTCAAATCATATGTGGGCATCCACCCCTCCCTTAGAACCTTCAGACACACATGTCCTTCGGAATCTATATTTGGATGAAATACTTTTGTTTTACAGCTTAGCTTGGGACTTTTGAACGGATATTCCTTTGGGAATTCTAGTTCAAATTTGAATGTCCCGTTGTAAATTCTGGTGTGGATCTCTAGCTTGAACACGAGTCTATTTCCATTTAACTCGTAGTCGAGTGGTATTGCGAGATTTTCCAGATCGTTGCATATTCGTGCGTGGAAGAATGACATTCACCGAAGGGATGAGCTCCCACATTATTGCATAATCACATTGAAGTTGCTGTGGGTTTTACGCCATAGCCTTGATTGCTTAGCTTTTGAGGTTATTGAGCTTTGAATTCGGTGCTTCGTTCATTTAATGTAAAAGCATTATGCAGTAAAATTGTAAAACCTTATGTAGAGCATAAATTGGATTGCCAGAGCCTTATGATTCCTTGCCGGTGTAGTTTGGCACCGCGACAGACAATACCTCTCAAATGAGCATGCACTCAAACACTAAAAATAGAAAGAAGAGTAAAGCCTACTTGATGCAAGAGGTAGGCATTTATGCACAGGATGGTCTATGGAAATGCCAACATATTAAATGGGTCAAGACACTACAGAAAATCTGGTAGAATGAAAATAGGAGAAACACTTGTAGCCAACTCCGAGATTCTAATAGACAAAGCTACTCAGGCTAGCTATGTGCTTAGTAGTTATCTATTCGATTAACGTTGCAGGCGATCAGTGCTCTGACCCTGGAGATGTTATGGCTTTGGGTGGTTAGTTTTCCAGTCTTTCCATTGGACGATTTATAATTATTACATTACTTTTATTAAATATTAAAGAGTCTTTAAATGCTTTAACCGTACTTCTGATCTTTTGTTGTAGCTGATGATATTTTGGGGTCCCCAATGGGCAGCCTGCCATGGTTCATAAAATACAGGCCATCTAAATTTACAGAACTCTACTTCCCGGACGACTCGGGATTCAAACTTTTACAATGGCTCAGGAATGCACAACAAGGATCCATTCTAAATCTTTTCGGCGCAGTTGGGACTGGAAAGACAAGCTTGGTGTATGCTGTTGCAAAAGCACTCAAGTATAGGGTAATTGAATACGATACCATTCAAGACAAGGATCCAAAAGATGTAGGTAAATCAAAGAGTATCGAGGGCCTAAAACCTTTAATTTTAGTGAACGAATCTGACGTTCCCATTTCAGTAGTTCATCAAAAATTTCATAATTTGAATGCACCAGTAATCTTCACAACATCAAACACCCTGGCTAGAGACGTGGAGTCTCTCAAAATACACTCTCCGAGCAGTGAAATAATTTTGAATTCTGTGAGGAGCATTTTGAAAAGCGAAAACAGATGGCTGGACGATAGATTCATTTTGAGACTGTGTGAGGCTTGCAGCTACGACTTTAGATCGGTTATAAACTATTGCCAGGTGTTCTCAAGATCTTCTGAAATCAAAGACCTGGCGATGGTTGAGAAGATTGCTTCTCAAAATATAACATCCGCATGCAGGTTGATATTAAGCAAGCGAATGTCCCTACGGGAGTTGGAGACTCTGTACTCAGAAAAGCTTTTAGACTTGTGCCTATCATCCGTTTTAGAGAACAGCAAAGACGTTGGCCTATTGAAAGCAATTGAGTCAGTATCCGAGCTTGCAAGCTTCCCAGAAAGGCTTAAGTTCTTGTCTATTGATGGGTTGAACAAACTTAGGTCGGACTTTATTTATAAGAAAGAGGATGCATTGCCAGCAGAAAATTTTCATGGGCATGAAGATCCACTGCAGTACTTGCCTCTCTACCATAGAAATTTGCAAAACAAGCAGAGTGTTTTGCATTTGCAGGCAATATTTAACAAATATCAAATAAAGGATTTGCCAGCAGTTGACCAGGAAATTAAGGACCATATCGGACTGACAAGTATTGATACACGAGTGCTGAAGTATAAACACAGTCTGGGATCATCCTCAGCTGTTAAAAGAGACATTTCCCTGAAAGAACTGTTGGATTTATAGCCAGCAATGATACCCTGTTGGCATTAAATGTGCTTCAATTTGGACAAGTCATATATTAAATTAAAAATTTTTAAATAAAATTTTTATCCGACCGGAAAGCAATTCATCGAAAGAATACACATGGTCACGGGGTTTTACAAGCCGTATGCAGGTAGCATCCTTGGCTGCTGCCATTTTTGTACTCCTAAGTCGAAACACAATTTTAGCTCACCCACCACGAGATGAGATGGAGAGTCCACACTTCTGGAAAAATTCAGATAAACACAAAGACGTGGATGTCTTTTATTTCAACACTGGCATGCATAACTTGGACAATCAGGAAGTGCTTTTACGTTGCTGTGTTCTCTGTTTTTTGGACTTTTTTAGGCAAAAAGTATAACCAGAAAAAGTAATACGGTAATGAATGATGTCGTAAAACTCTTTGGGAATAGGCAAATTCCAGATGGTGCTCTTGTAAAAACTATGGTCTTGTTTTGTATTCTCGAGTGCCTTTCAAAATCAATTATCTACTGGATTAGACCCATTTTTGAAACTACCTTGATGATTGAAATCGAGTCTATTTTGTTCAAAAGCTGCATTTGCCTGGATTTTGAAAAGTTCTTTGAAAATGGGCCCGCATTAAATTGCGCCAAAATATACCGGCATTCAGCAGCAATTAAAGAAAGTGCAAGCATGCTTGTGTTCGATCTGCTTGGAAGTGCTGTGGGGCTGTGCTCGTCGGCATCGTACTTATATGGAATAATGGAACCTGAAATACTTGGGAGGTTACTGGCGTGTCTTGCACTTGCCACTTGCATCGAGGTAGTACTTTTCAGAAAATTGAAGTTGCTAAAGGAAGAGTGTGTCAAAATTGATGAAACTAGAGCGGAAGAAATGACAGAGTGCTTTGAAAATTTTTTCATATCAAAAGTCACAAACACAAACGAGCATGCTAGAATGAGCAGACTCTTTACGTCGGATGCACTCCTGAGATACTCGATTTTAACAGGATTGCTGAAACTACAAAATCAACTGACGACCTGTGCAATCAATTCATACATACTTTTGTGCAGCAATGCTGCAAGGTCCGTGCCAATTTCAGCAATCAGGGAACTCTTTAATGTCTCAAAGTCTCTGCGTAATTTAGTTGACAGCTTCTTTGAGCTAGAATCGATGAGAATTGAGGTTGAGGACCTTGAAGACATAAGCATCACGGCATCAAGTGGCAAACACCATCTGATGCCTAAAGACAGCGGTTGCATTCGAGCAATGCCCCAAGGTCGAAGCGATAATGGTGTGGTTGAAAAATCACCAGTACTGCTTCCAATACACCTGCAGCCTGGGATCCCATCCAAGGCTTTTGTCAGGCTGGCTGGCTTGACAATATTCATACAAAGGATTCCAATATTGGCCGTTCCACACCTTGAAATTTTATGCAACCAGAAAATAGCCCTTGTTGGAAAAAATGGAAGTGGAAAAACAACGTTTCTAAAATTTTTCCTTGGATTTTTTAAGTTCAACGGCAGTGTTGAGGTAGAAAATGCCCCGGTTTTCAATATTTCTGAAAGGTTTCTTCCAATAATCTCATACATTCCACAAAACACATACCTTAATGGCACCGTCTATGATGAGCTAAGAGAAAACATCCAATCAGACGAGGAAATGATAAAGATTTCAAAAATTTTTGGTGCCCACGACTTTATTAAGACGATACCGACAAAGTACTGGACTTCTGTTTCGAAGCTAAGTGAAAGCGAGAGGCAAATGGTTAAAATAATCAAGAACTGCTCAAAGAAAGCCATGCTGCTACTTGCAGACGAACCTATGTACTGTCTAGCAGACGAGGTACAGGACAAGGCACTTGATACCATCCTCTCAAGTCCTAACCATTCAACAAAATTGATTGTAATACACCACAAAAGTCAAATTAATAAGTTTGATAAGGTTTTGTACTTTGAAAATCAAAAAATTTTGGCTTTCACGCCCGCGGAATATTTTGAGTACATCAAAAAGAAAGACAACAGTCTCTAAGCCTTGTCTCGGCTTCTTTTACGGTGGAACTTCCAGCCTTGGCGTCGATTTCTTGTGTCATTCATTTATTTCATTTTTCTGGTTGGTCTTGCTGTGTTTGGTTTTGTGCCTATCTTTGCTTTTGGTATTAAATCAGGTATGATTTCAAATGTGGTGTCCCATTTCTGTGTCCAAACATACTCCTGCACTCTAGCTTTGTCAGATATGCTTTTAAACTCAAAGATTTTATCTAAATCCGTCTCTATGGTAAACTTCTTGTTGACTGATTTTATAAAGCTAAGATACTTTACTGGAATTACAAAGCCCAGTGAGTGTGCTCGTCCTTTGTACAATGCTGTGTGGTTAGTGAAAAGCACAATGTTAAAGGAGTCGTTCAAAAGACAAGTCAGGTCTCTGCATTTAAAACACAGTCCTGTCCCGCCGACCAGGAGCATTTTGGGGCTGGGCAAAGTTTCTCAGGAGAAAATTTTTGGTATTTGGGCAGACGATGAAAGTGCTAGTTTAACGAAGAAGATGTGTTCATTTCTCGCCTATTCCAGTCAATCTTTCTTTGAGTGTTTATCCTTTGCAAGCCACATCGTCTGCCAGAATCCTTCTTCTTCAACTTTAATATTTTCATCAAAATCTATGATCATGTTCTTTTCAAATGAGGGGTCGGATTCGTAAAAAGTAGTAAAATCAGCATAACTCAAATACCCTTTTTTGCCCCTGTCAAAAGCGTTAAGGACTTCGTCTATTTTTGCTTCATCTTCCTTTTTTGTCATCAAATAAAGCACCTGCGACAGGTCTTTTCTTGAGAGGCTTTTGTCTCCATCAAAGTCAAAAAGATTAAACAGAAACGAAATTCTCTCTTCTTTTGGCGTTTTCATGTGGAAAAGCTCCAAAAACTCAAGATAGCTTGCAAAACTAACTTTTTCAAAGCTGTTCCGGCTTTCCAAACAGTTTATAAGAAGCTTCGAAAATGGGTTCGAGTAAAACTCTGGAATCATTTGAAACTCGGCAAAGGTGAGAAAACCAGTATTGCTTCTGTCAAGGTACTTAAAACGCTCATAAAGAGACTCGATTTCCAGGGCAGTAAAGATGGTGTTTTTCTCCAACTCTTCTATTTCCTCTTCACAGAGTGTGTTCACATGCCAGAGACTCATTTGGGATGAGCTTCTGAACATGAAAATTTTTAAACATAAAGGATAATCGTGTCAAAACGATCATTAAATACGCACTTTTGATTTAATGTTTTAACGGTGGTCTACAAAAGACAGCTGTTTTATTCAAAACACTACACACAGCAGTTGGACGAATTGTCACAGTAAGCCTTAAATGCCATAGCCGGCCCTATTCACTCCTTCAAAGGCGTCTTAATAGACTCACCCACTCTGAATATCCTGGCAAATAGGTTTTCCTTGTCAGAACGGTGATTCTTGAAAAAACTGGCTTTGAACTTTTGAATCATCGTCTTGGACAGATTTTCCCAGTAGCACAACGCAAGCTTAAACTCTTCTTTCATGCATTTCACGTCCGAAACAAGTGAGTTTTGAAGCTTTATCTGCTCTCTCTTCAAAATTGATATGTTCAGGTCCTTGTATGAGATCCCACGAAGAACCTGTCTTCTGAGAAACAGCTCGTAGTCCCTTATTATCCTTGTAATGAGACCTGTTGTCGATATCTTTCTTGCTCTTTTTGTCGGAATAAACATCCCCTTGCTCTTCACAAGTTCATAGACATCGTTTGTGCCAATGTGGGCATACGGCAGTTCATCGTGAGCTACATAGTCAATCCTGTGCTTCTCCAAAAACTCCATGTCAAGGACCCACGGGGCATCCTCTATAACTTCGTCTACATATTTGCAGTGCAGTACACTCTCGTACCTCTCCCTCTCACTCATAACCAAACTTCCCTTGAACTTCGTAGTGAGCTCGTCACTGCAGATCCCAACAATCACTTGGACGTTTGGGAAGAGGGCCTTGACTTGCGAAAACAGCCTGGCATGGCCATAGTGAAAAAGATCGAAAATTCCATCGCAGTATATTCGCACATGTCTGTCCACTGGTATTTTGTATTCCTTTTCTGCAAAGATCACATCTTCGTACCTGTCATCGGTCGGGTAATTCGGCTTTGCAAGAATAAATTCCCTTTTCAGCATTGTGGGCATACAAATAAAAGTTCTTATAAACAATCAAAAAGCTATGAAAAATTGAAATATTTGAACAAATAAAATAGTCTCGATGAGACACTTTAAGCGGTATTTAAGAGAAAATCACACCCTAAAATGGTCGAGAATGTACTACTATTTAACCTTAATATTGACAGATGAAACGCAGCCAACAAATCTAAAAATTGCCAATAGTATCAAAATGCATTGCTAATGATTTATTTTTTATGTCAACGTGTGCATAAATGAAAGCTTTGACTTTTAACCAACCTTGAAGCAAATTGGGAACTGAGCCGTTTAAAATATGCCTTATGTCTAATTAAATCAAACTAACTCTCAAAGTCTTTTAATTATGTTGTTGGGAAATGCCAGCTGCATACTTGCTACAACCTTGGACTGGCCATCACTCTATGCTGAAGCATTGCATTACTACAGCATTTCTTTGCTTAATCTGGTACTTTTATGCTAAGCTTAGTCAATTATTTGGGCTTTGCTTGGCTACTCACCACTCTTTTTCAGCACCGAATGTAAAAACTCAGGCGCCTCGCCCAGAAAGCATATCCTGTGTATTGCCTGGAAAACAGGAAAGTTGCGAATCTCCATGTTGTTGGCTTCCAGCCAGCTGTTTATCATCATAACAGTCTCCGGCCCTTCAAGCTTCTGTCCGCCCATCTTTTTCTCTATCTCCGCACTTTTGCATCGGTCCTTGGCCATTTGCATTCCACACCTGAAATTCCTACCATTCAGACAGCTGGTCAACAAATCTCCGATACAGCAACTCTCCAGCACTAAAAACTTTCCTTTCATAAGCTTACAAAACCTCTCCATCTCGACAAGACCCTTTCTAAACAGCATGGCCTTTGTGTTCGATCCCCACTCCATGCCCTCAATAATTCCAAATCCCAAACTGACAATGTTCTTTAACGCTGCACAGATCTCAATCCCAATGTCATGTGGAATAATTCTAGGCCTAAAATAGTCATTGTCAAACATCCACTCAAGACAGTTAATCTGGTCTTTATCGGTGTATCCCACCGTACATTCCGATAGCTGCTCGGTGGCCACTTCAATTGCAATATTCGCACCACATAGACTGGCACACTCAATTTTAAGAATACTTTCTATGTATTCACTGGGTGTGTATAGCTTTTCATCTTTCAATATCAGTCCTTTAGACAAGTTTATTGCAAAAGATCCCTTTTTTGGCTTGATCTCCTTAATTGTATCTAAAAACTTGCACGGTAAGCAAATCACAAAAATATCTGCTTCGTTGATCTCATCAAAGCTAGTCACTGCTCTGATATTGTCTGGCAATCTTACTCCAGGAAGATAAATCGGATTTGTCCTGAGTGCGTTGATATACTCTGACAGCTTCTGGTGTTGGTACATCTCCTCGTGCACCCAAAGCAGCAACTCCGAATCAAAATCTTGTGTTGCAGTAATGTTATTTGCTATGAGCCTAGATACTGTTGTTCCCCAGTTTCCATTTCCTATTACTGCTACTTTTTTCATATGATCCTGCTTCAAGAATTGTTTAAATGGGTGTTTTGGCATGTACCAATCAATTGAAGATGTCACGATCAACTAAAGCTGTTGTGATTGGATGAGTGCTTACCAATTGGTAAATTAATGATGGGCTTCTTATGCTATGCTTTTGTGCACACTCCGTAGCATATGCCAGCCTAATTTAGCATGCTAGTTGAGGTAAGCTATGTCATTGGTAGTTAAAGCATGTGAAAGATTTTATCCAAATAGGCTGCATCTGCGCTAGTTCATGGCACGACCAAGTTAGAATTAAGAAGTGGCACACGGCATGGTTGAGAACAAAAATGTATGTGGCAAAGCTTAATATTGCTTGTTTCAATAGAATTCTATGGCTAATTCACATATGAGTTTATTTGGCAAAATATTTACAACAGCCCGTTGTCTATTTCAAGAATGTAGGCCAGGTTGTATTTATTATAAGCCTGTGCTGTACTACTTCAAAAATTTGTGGGGATGCCCAGTATGCAGACTCAATTCTTCAATTATCAAGTATTGGACCAATCCAAACTGAATGAGCTAATATCAAATGAGAAGTGCATTGTAATCTATGATAAAAAACCAAATCTTGAGGCTTCCAATGTTTGCCTTTGTGATTTGAGCACTTTCAAAATCTCCTCTTGGAAAAGTAATTTCAACTTAGAACAGCGCGAGGTGGTTGTTTTCCAGTTAAAAAATTTTTCACCCGACGTTGTGGATAGCTTTTTTAGGAACGTTTACAAAAGAGTCATTATTTTCACAAGTGACACGGTGTTTAGGGATAAAATATTTGGAAATCCAACCTACAACACAAAGATTAATCTAATTCCAAATGCTGCATGTTATTTTCCTGTCGAGCTACAAAGCAATGAAGCATTTAAAGCTTTAATATCGAACTTAAAGAACCAAAGCAGTGATCTGAGCGGGAAGCACATTACGTACTTATATCACATCAGTGCATGCTATTATGAATTTTGTGCATTCAAGCATTTACAAATTTAATACTTTGAAGAAGCTAAGCCAAGCTTTACAAAACTCAGGAAAGCTCCTAACTGTCCTGTCAAACAATGATTTTGTCACTGACATCATCCCGTCAATTCCATCATCAAGAAAAATTATCAACAAGTCCATGTGTGTTTGTTTTGTATTCGATTTTGATGAATTGTTTGACTACTCTGGATTTTCTGAGTGTGTATTTTTCATTTCCCAGGCAGAAAATGCAAATAAAATACCACTTTCTGACGCTGTCACAGAATCGCAATTTGAGTTCTGCAGCAGCCTTCTTCAAAAGACTGGAATTCTCAGTTCCGATGAAGCTAGTGTTTTGAACAGGCTGTTCACACTTGCAAATTTTCGAACATATCTTTCGATAGACGAAGCAAAAAGGCTGTCTTTAATCCTTGACAAATCCATGTGTGATATAACACCATTTTCTTTTCTAAAATTGAAAGAAGTGTCTTGCGGGAATCTTCTGCTTCCCTTTATTTGTACCCGGCAGCTTTTAGACCATGTTCTAACTTCAATCAAAAATGCACTCGAACTGTCAAATTTATTTATCAGGTGCGTGCTTCCTACAATTACTTTTTCAGCAGGAGGATTTATGAGCAAAGAGGTTAGGGCTGAGATGTCCTTTCCTGGGTTGTTTGAGGACAGCTTTGTTAGTGATTTTCACATTGCCAAGAAAGAAGCGGTCTGTGATGTATCTTTAAAGTGTGTTTTGAATCTGATCAAGAAAGGGATTTTGGATGAAAACTTGGATGTAATCTCTGCCAATCTATTAGAATTGGGCACAGTTAAACAGCTATTCATTAAAGCGTACGGGACTAACGATGAAAATGAAATTTGTAGTATACGAAACGAGTTTATAAGTCTGTGTTCTGTTTCTGAAGATAAGGCAATTTTTGAAAGGAATGGACAGATAGTAATTCTCAAAAATGATTCTGCTGACATGGCTAACAGCCTTTTTAAAAGAAAGTACATGATCAATGCATTTGAACAAGAGAAACCAGGCATTACTCCTGAAGAAAATCAGACAGTTGATGGCAACCTTCACAGCTTCTTTCATGTGGACAGTCCAACAGCCAAGCTAGAAAGATTTTACAGAAAAATTCCCAAGAGTCTTTCCACTCAAACAAATATTCTTGCTCTTTACATATTCAGTAATTCTAAAACTGGTGTGCTGTGCGCAGAGTCCAGCAAAGAGTCGTGCTATTTGACCAACGATTTTAAAGAGAAAGTAAGGATATCATATAAAGGGACTAGAGCATATAGTGAAGATGAAATTAGACTGTTCAAGCTTTACCAAATAATATTTTTCAAGCTGCACAACGAAGTCATTCCTTCCAACGAGCAGGTGTTCAAGTTCTTCTACTTTGCTGTGCCGTTAGATATGAATGATCAAATTGATTGGACATACTTAGAGAAAATCCACAACGAGTTTCTTCTCGATCACGTGTGCAACAAAACAAGCGGGGATACTCTGATTTGGAATCCTTTTAGTCATGAATTCTACTTGTATGCTGATATGGCAGATAAAAGCCTTGAGGATAAAATTAACGGTATAACGTTTTTAAAGTTCTTTGAACAGAAATATCGAGTAAACCTGGCTGTTAAGCAAGGAAAGATGATGTTTAAGGCCCACTTGGTTGATAAATTATCTGCTCTGATTAGAAAGCATCTTAACATTGTGTGCAATAGTACTAATATTTCAAGGAATAGAGACCAAAATGAAAATGCCAATGAAAGCTCTAAAGCCTCATTGAAACCACCTAAAGCAGACGTGCAGTATTCCCTTTGCAATATTAGTATTCAAGATCCAACTAGCATGCTTAAGCATTCCGATTTTTACTCAAAAATACCGCTGAGTAGTCCAAAATTCCTTGGTGTTGATTCGTTAGTCATTTCCTCTGCTGAATGTTGCTTTGTAACGTCTGTAAAGACCAGCATCATCCAAGAAATAGAAATCTTCAAGAGAAACTACTTTTTATTGGAGAGTCTTTTTGTTGCCCACGACCTTAGAAAAGAGTACAACCTCAGCTTGGATCTAAATGAAATTGCTATATGCTTTAACCAGTTTGGTGAAAATCCCTGTGAAAACTACGAAAGGCTAGAATTTATCGGAGATTGTGTTTTGAAGTTTATCGCCACCAACTATTTTTATTTGTCTGGTCTTTCAATGGATGTAATTGTGTCTGTTAAGGACCACGTTGTCAGCAATCAAAGCTTATTTAAGCATTGCTTGGAAAGTGGAATTTACAAGTTTTTAAAAATCAATCATTTTACGCATAAAATGGTGCAAGCTCCGCACATTGAGGGTGTTGGCGATTTTTTGAAGTACTTTAATGCCGTTCCTATCTTTCGATCTGACAACTACAACCATGGAATCTCAAAAAACAACAGTGCAAGTGAACAGACAATCAAACAATACGCTGATATGATTGAGGCTCTTATTGGTGCCCAATATTTGAAGGGTGGTGTTGCTAGTTCTGCAGAGTTTATTTATCGACTAAACATACTAAAGCCCCTTGAGAATTTCATGCAAGCCCGTTGTGGCAGCATGGAAAATGAGTCTTTATTGGACACCATCAACTCTTCTAGAATTTCAATGTCTAAGCAATATACAGCTGAGGATATTGGCGAGATAAAAAGTAGAATACAGAAGGATATTGCCACCTACTACTCCGGGTCTCTAAACTTTGCCAGGCTTGAACGCATTACCGACAAACAAAGCTTGTTCTTCAACCAAACTTTTAAGCACTTTGAGTATGCTGGAATTTTGCCAGAGTCCGATATCAAGGCCATTGAAGATATAGTAGGATATCAGTACACAAACCCTGGAAATATAGAAAGAGCTCTTGTGCATCCATCATTTACAAATACACTTGGAAGCACTGACTTTCAGTGCTTAGAACTGATTGGTGACTGCTCTCTGGATTTGTTTGTTACCACCTTACTCTATCAGAACTCAAGTCTCAACACGCCTTTTCTTCTTCACTCGTCGAAGAAGTCATACGTTAATAATTCTTCGCTTTATGATTTTTTTCACAAGGCTTGTCTTGATAAGCATGTTAAGTGTGATCTCAAGCAAGGGGTGCGATCTAAAGCCCACAGTGACGTTGTGGAGGCACTTATTGGGTCGATATTGGTGGATTTGCAGTGGAACTATGAAAAGCTGTTTGAGGTTATGAACAGAAAGATAAAATTTATGCTTGAGGAATGTAAACAAGAGCTTAATTTTGATTGACAGCTATCAACGTTCTAAATTACATTGCATGTAATTTGTAAAAATAGTCAAGATTGTTGATATTAAAGATCTGTCTAATTTGTTGTAGTGTTGTAGGTATTTATGCCTGGAAATATGGCATTTAAATTTCCAATGGATTGATTGCCAAG
>NW_006889856.1:0-11778 GCF_000231115.1 Vittaforma corneae ATCC 50505 | reverse complement strand
TTTCTATTGTGGTAACAAGAATGCTTTCATTAGTAATAAATAAATAGTATGCTGTGATGCAATACTTTATTCTTGTTGGCTGTTTTACTTTGTATTACTAAATAAACATAGATTGAGTCTTATTTTGCTAGAACACTGATTTATTCTTTAAAAAGCTCGCTAACAAACTCTTCTTCTATGCATGATAGCTTTGCCGGTATAATCAAGGAGTGTAACGGTTTTCCAAAGTTCATTTGCTGTAGCTTCTCCACACTGTCATAGCACACAAACTCTTCATCTGTGGCAAACCTGCAAACCGCAAAAACTTTTGTTTTTAGATTCAAAATTCCCTTTTGTGTTTGTTCTTCGGCGTATAAAAGCTGCTCCAGTGCTTCATTTACTGTCATATACCTATTCTCGTCTGTCTTAATATCCAAAAGACAGAGCGTATGAAGATTGCTGGTGTAGTTGCTGTAGATACTGTCGTAAAATGATATTGGTTTTACTTTCTCTGTAAAATACGGTATGGAAATGGTCTTTCCAAAGCTATATGAATATAGACCATAGCACCCCTTCACATTTAATATGGAAACGTTGTGCACAACCTTTACCTGAACGCCTCTTTCCTTTGCTCTTAGGTAAAGATCCGTGTGGGTGGTGGCAAAGAACGGCGTGCCTGCAACAAGAAATGCAACATTGAAGTTTTTGGCTTCCTCCACAATTTTATTTGTCTCCTCCACCAGCTTTCTATCAGCTAAAACTATACTTTTGTCAATGACCCTTTCTAGCTCATTAAAACTACTCAATTGAATGCATGTATAGCATTCCTGATAAACTTTGTCGGCCATTTTGAGAATTTCTAAGCTTCTCAGTGAAATGTCCTTGTAATTATTCAGTCCTATTCCGATAATAAAAAGCATTGGGTAAATTTTTTAAAAGCTTTAAAACATAATCTGCCATTTAATATTAAATGATTCATGGCATACAATATGCTTATTTGGAGTGCTTGGATCCTATCAATATTATATGACACTTATAAGAATTTTAAATGAAGCATTAAACAATGCCACAATGCATAAAAATTTAGAATCAGGCTAAAAGGCATAAAATATACTAAAAGCTTTTAATTCAGCACATTTAATTTTAGACACGACCACCGTTGAAAACTAATGGAACGGGATGATTATGAACGTGAGGCACCATTATCACTGGCGTTGTTTGGGCCTGTGATGAAAAAGCAGGTACCTGACTCTGAAGAATACATCCAAGCGTCTGACCTGATTTACAAATTTCAGATGGTGATATCTGTTCGACATGAGATTGTATTGGAGCAGGTGTGGCTAGTAGTGGTGGGGTAATGGCATTTTGAGCAATGTTTACTCTTTGAACAGGCATAGATGCTAGTGGCTGTGAGATAATGATATTGTCTGGTGTGACCACTCTTTGGGTGGGTTGGCCACCAGGCACAAGTCTGGTCACTTTGGATTTCATTACTGCACTCATGTTGCCCATACAATCCTTTCTACATCGCTTTAGAACTGGGTCATAGCATCTTAATGGACATTTTTCAACATAAGATGGTGATGCTTTGCCTGCTGCAGAGCCACCACGTAAACGTGATCTTGGACCCTTAAATATATCTGAAAATGTTTCAAAGAACATCTGCATTACTTCTGAGGAGCTTTTGCCTGGAAATATTTCTTTGATTTTGCTCATAAAATCGACCTGAGACTGGTCAGTTTCTGAAAATCTTTCTTGAAAATTGACACTATTAGAAGCATCATGGTAGTGTTTTAAAAGTTCAGAAATAGTGGCATGATCGACTCTGCTAAGAGATTCAAGAAATTCGTCTTGTTGCATTTTCATTCTTTGAGCCATTCCTCCACTTCTTTCTGCCATTTCATTAAATACAATCGTCTCTTGATCACTGCCTTCTCTCTTGTGTTTTCTGATCAATTCAGAACCTCCGATAGTTCCCTTCAAGCCTTTGATGGTTTCGGATATTCCACCAGCTAATGAATTGTTCTCGTTTAAGACTTCCTCTCTGCCTTGCTTGGCTTTTAAATCTTTTTCAACTTTGTTCATGAAATCTTTTGTGTAATCTACCTTTTCATCTTGCCCAACATTCAGGTTATTTTCAGACATGCCTGCCAATGATTTCTTTTCTGCCATCGCTGCAGCCTTGTTAACTGCTTCTCCAAGTGACATCTTAGTGCTTATTCCATATTGTGGTTTGATCTCTGCAATCACTGATCCGTCTGGGTTGCTTATCACATTAACCTTGGCATCCCTCATTCCATCCTTCATACTTTCAATTTGTTCGAATTCTTTCTTGATGTATTCTGGTACTTCGTCTGCTCCTTTGCTTACCCCTTTGTAAACCTTAGGCCTCATTCTCGCACTGAATTTGTCCCAGGCTTCACATCCTACAACACCATTTAATATATCAATTTTCTTAGCAAATTCAATATTTATACTTTCATACTCATTAAATAGTAGTTTTTGTGGATTGGTGTTAAGAGCTGATGGTAGTTTCATTTTCATATTTTTAATATCAGCTTTATAATATAAAGGTTGGCTTCCTCTTGAAAATACTGGCTTTAAAGGTGTTGTGTCAAGATTTTGAGCAACCATGCGATCATATCCTGCCTGATCAAAATACACTGTTCCGCTTTTAATTTGAATTTCCTTGCAACTTTCAGGTAGATTCAAAAATCCCTCCTCACCTTTGATTGTCACAAGCCCAGAGTTGAATTTTTCTTTCGTAACCTTGTTTCTGATATTATCTCTTAAATCCTCTAGCTCCTCCTTAATCTTTTCCTCCTCTGCTGTCTCTGCCTTTGCGCTTGGTAGTCCAGTTAGAGGTAACTCCACAGTCGAATTATCAGCATTCATTTGAGTAATATTGTCAGGCAAAAGTTTAACAATTCCTAGTTGCTCTTCTGCTGGGATATGTTTTTGTATCTGTTTTTCACCCTCCTCCTCAGCAGCTGCTTTCATATGGCCATTAATATCACCAATTGTATTACCAACAGGATTTCTACCAGTATGAGCTGTTGCAATATGCTCGGCCTCTCCAACAGCTTTGGCCTCTCCTACCTGTGGTGAAAGCACATCTTTGATGCTTCTAGCTCTTTTTGCTTTTCCATCTCAATCAACTTTCTTTTCATTCTCTCGGCTCGATCTGCTTCGGCGGCGGCCTCTGCATCACTTCCTCCCAATCTTTTTACGTTTTGTGCTGCAATTGATCCAGCCTCCATGATTTCCTCCTCTTCAGCTTCTTTTGCCAACTGTTCTTCAGCTAATCTTGCCTCTTTTTTCTCATCACTAAGTATATTTTCGGAATTAATGAGCTCAAGAGGTTTATTATGTGTTGGATGATCAGTATAATCTTGCATAGCATGAAGTTCAGCATTGGCTCTTTCTCTTCTCTCATCTGCAACAATTCTTTTATTTCTCTCCCTAATATCATCAAATTCATTTTTAATTTCCGTCAAGTCTTTCAAACTAGTAGGATGCTTAAGCTTCTTATCTTGATCCATCACTAATGATGCTTCATATTGATCTTTTTTCTCCAAAAGTTTAGCAAGTTCCCTCTTTTGTTCTGGTGGCAAGTTCTCCTTTTCAAGTTGGTCTAAACGATCCATAAGTTTCAGTTCTTTCGCCATACGTTGTCTTCCGCCATCATGTTTGTCAGCAGCACGGTTCAACATGTCAGCCTCTTTCAAAAGTGCATTTTCAGTCTCTTTTAGATCTTTTATCTCAAGTGCTTTAGGTAAATAAGATTCCATATCATCTTCATTAGCATAACTATAACCTTCAAGTGCTCTTGCAACCTTCTCTGGTACAGCTCTGCCAGTGATACGCGCTGTATTAGCAACTGCCGCATCAAGACTTGCAGGTTTGCTCATACCATGTGCTAAATTATTTTCATATTCACTTGCAGCCACTTTTGCCACTTTTGAATTTAATATTGCCTCTTCTTCTGGCCGTCCTTTGCGAATCTCTTCATCAAAGACACTATCAGCAAAACTATCAACTTTACTAGCTCGTGGAATGCCTGCTGGACGTGGTGGTACTGGAATACGACTGCCCTGTGGTGTTTCATGTGGACCAAGGCGTACCGAACCTAGATCATCGGTTTCACTTGTAAAGGTCAAAGCATCTCTAACAGCTGCATCCATACCTTCGTGTTCAAGTGCACGGTCCTTGAACCGATTATTACTAGCCTGTGCTTCAAGAAATTTTTCAGCCGCGCCAGGTACACCTTGTACGACATCTTCTGCAATCTTCCTAGTTCTGTCCATCCTATCAACAGTTTCCCTGGCAAAAGGTGTTCCAATAAGCTCTAGTTTGTTCTTAAGAGGCTCATAATCTTTATTTAAATAGTTCACAGCATCTCGCTTAATAGATGGATCAGCAAAAATAGCATCGTGTGCTCCCTTGCCAGCATCCATATTACGTATTCCATGATCCAAAACTTCTCCTGTGCGCATTTGATTTGCGAAATCTCCGGGGAAGTATACCTCTCCATTCTTTTGACTCAGTTCACGCGCGACTTCATGGTCTCTCAGATGGTTCATATTTGCATGTGCCATTGTATCACCAGCTTTTTCTTGTGCCCGCATTAATTGAAGATGCCCTTCAATTTTTTGATTAATTCCTGGTCTTCCACATCTCTTAATCAAATTGTCATATTCTTCTCTCGGAATGACATGGTTTTCAAAGAGCTTGTCTGTTGAAGCGCAATCTCCCCTGACTGCACTCACAGCAAGATTTTTGATATTTACCCATTCTTCAACCGTTGGATTGTTTGTAGTTCTGAACATATTCAAATAGCTCTTCATATTTCTAGCATTTTTTTCTAATTCAGGATCACTTCCAATAATATTATTATAGTTGGCAGTATCACTCAATATTCTTCTGTCAAGTGAATTATCTATACCAAGATTCATTCCACTATTTGCTAACACTAAGTCCGTGTTTGGATCATTATGTGAAGCAATAAGAGACAATCTTAATAGAAAATAGTATCTGCTTGTCATATTAATGTTTGTTAAAGAATATTTAAATCAAATGTAAAACAAAAAGCGAGTTTCATATGGCACTGTTTCAAGCTGGTACATGTTGAAAGATGAAATTGAGAATGAAGAATGTTTTATGATTGATTGTATACACGTTAATACATTTTGACATGTGAAAAGTTGATTTTTAAAAGATGCAAATTAAAAATGAATTTTAAAACCATATCAGTTAGAATACTTCTTTTTTCAAATTATATGCTATTACGTACAAATATACTAGTTTTGAGTACAAAAATAGAACACACATCATTTACTCTTCAACCTTTTTCATTGGAACTTCTTCGTATTCACCATTTTCACCTTGAATGTAACTTTTGAATTCTTCAGATCCGTATCCAACTGTAAGAACAAATCCTGTTTTACTCCAATCAAGAGAATAGCATGGCTCTTTAAGCTTGATTTCCTGAGTTCTTATGCTATCATCTTCCTTGAAAATGAAGGCCAATTTGCCATCCTCTGAACAAGTTGCTAAGATTGTGTGTTTTTCATCATCAGTTGGCGCTAATGCAACTGAATTTACAGCACCTTGATGATGTTTTAAGTATTCAATGTTATCTTTTGAAATTAAGGCTGCCGTACAGTCCAATCCACCTGTTGCTACAAAATGTAGATTGCAGCTAACAGTAATAATGCCATATCGGTGAATTTCTTGTTCAGTTACTGTTGCTTTGAAATTATTATCAAAGACTACAGTCCTCAATATTCCATTATCACATCCACAGAATATTGTAAAAGAACTGTCAGTGTACCTCACTGCAATGTCATAGATAGGTCCATTAGACACTTTTGTTTCTGATCTCTTCACAAAAGAATGCCCTTCGAGCTTCCAAACAATGAGCTTTCCACTAAAATCACTGCTTGCGATCAGCTCTCCTTGATTTATAAAAACCGCCTTTGTTACAACACCAGTATGTCCTGTGAGTTCAGTAAGAAACTCCATATTTCTGTCTTTAATGGTGAAAAGACGCACAAGAGAGTCTTCACATGCCGTAACGACGAACTTTTCAGATAAATCCGAATCCATGCTGCGTATCTTAGATTCAATTTGTTCCATGGGTAAGCATAAATTTTTTTGTTTCTGCATGAACAAATCCAAGTGAATAAAATTCTGAAATCTAACAATTGAAGATATTTTAAGGATTTAAATTACAAAAATCTTAAGAAGAAAGTGTTATTTCTATTTTTGTTGTTAGAATGATTAGACATAAAATATAGTTTATTTATAATGTTAATACTGAAACTCATGTAATATTTTTTTAATAAGTGTAATAAATATCAAATCCTTCAACATTTTGGATATATGCTTAATTGTATCATTAAATTTTATTATTTTCTTATTAATTTTTGACATGTATAAATTCATTTGAAATAATCAAACATGCTTTGACTTTTTGAATTGCTATTTTTATTGAAATGATCACTAATGATAAATCTGGGATTAAATGATTTCTAGCTACTGATGTCATCTATTGTGTTCAAGTATACATTCGTTTACTGGATAGTATTTTCTAATGTTGAATGCCTAACTTTTATTCATGCAAGCAGCATAAAGGACTATTATAAAGATGAATGAACAGCGTACTTCATTAATAAAACGAATAGCCTATTTAATATACAAGTTGTGTTGGAATTATAAATTGTGCATTATTTAAATAAACATGTAAGTAAAATTCATTCACAAACTATGGCATTACCTTTATTAATATGCTAATGTTTATGTAATAACTTTTAGTACTAATTCAATACGCTTTTATAGATAGCTAGTATTTTAGTCTAAGATCCCGCTTTCTTTTCTGAAAATTTTTATAAACCAACAAATTTTTAGCCCCATGTCAGATTTTGAGGGACAGATTATTCATGGTCTCATGAAGAACACGAAAAACATTCGTAATATGTCCGTTATTGCTCACGTAGATCACGGTAAGAGTACCCTTACTGATTGCTTACTTATTAAAGCACGTATTGCTGGTAAAGAAAGTAATGGTGGGAGATATATGGATACTCGAGAAGATGAGAAAGAAAGAGGTATTACGATTAAATCTACAGCGGTATCAATGCACTTCAGTATGAATAAAGAGGTGTTAGAGGCCTATACTGAGGCTGGACAGGTAGATGGAAATGAGTTTCTAATTAATTTGATTGACTCACCTGGCCACGTTGACTTTTCTTCCGAAGTAACAGCCGCTTTGAGAGTTACCGATGGTGCTCTTGTCGTTGTTGATTGTGTAGATGGTATTTGTGTTCAAACAGAGACAGTTTTGAGACAGGCTATTGACGAGATGATTGTGCCTACTCTAGTTCTAAATAAGCTCGATAGAGCAATGTTAGAGCTTCAATATTCTTCAAAGGAACTCTATGAAGTCTTAAGAAGGAGAATTGAAAGTTTCAATTGTAAACTTCAAACAATTCTTGGTGACAAAAGAAATTATATTAAGTCACTTGATCCAGGCGCCAATGAAGTCTCATTCTGCTCCGGTCTTCAGGGATGGGGATTCACTCTCAATAAGTTTGCGAGGTTTTATTTAACCCAACGTAATAAGCATACTTTTGACACTGAAAAACAATTTACAAAGATTCTATGGAGTTCAAAGTATTATTGTACTGTTGATGATCCTTTTGATCCTGCTTGTAAATTTGAAAAGATAAAGGAGAATGGAATTCCTGAAGGTATGTTCTCACCTTTTGAAGTGTATGTTCTGCATCCTATTTATAAAGTAAAGGATATGTGTATGTCAGGTGATATTGATGGTATCATTAATTATCTTGCTAAGTTCGGAATTGATTTTAAAAACACTGAGCTTTCTGGTAGTGGAAAGGCCTTGTTTAAGGTTGTTTTTAAGATATGGTTACCGGCTGCTGAAACACTTCTTGAGCAAATCATCACTAAGCTTCCCTCACCAGTGCAAAGCCAGTCTTTAAGAGCAAAGCATCTTTATACCGGTCCTTCTGATGATGATGTTTACAAGGCTATCTCTCGGTGTGATACCACTGACGATGCACCTATTACTATTTATATTTCTAAAATGGTGCCTGATAATGCTACCAATGGGTTTGTTGCCTTTGGTAGAGTTTTGTCTGGCAATATTAAGCCTGGCACGAAAGTATTTGTTCAGGATCCTGACTATGTGCCTGATTCCACTTCAACCAGGAAGAATCCTCATGTCTGTGAAAAGAGTATTTCTAAGGTTGTGATTGTGAATCCTAGGGGATCAATTCCCATACCTAATTGTCCTGCAGGAAACATTGTAGGTCTTGTCGGTGTTGAAGGTTTCCTTAAAAAGACTGGCACTATTACTACCGTTAAAAATTGTTACAATATTAAGACTATGAAGTTTTCTGTATCTCCTGTTGTGAAGGTCGCTGTATCACCAAAGAGATCATCTGATCTTAATCATTTCAAAGAAGGTCTTGAGAAACTTGCTAAGTCTGATCCTCTTTGTGTTATTGAGCATAATGATTCTGGACAGGCTACAATTGCATGTGCTGGTGAATTACATCTTGAAATTATTCTTGGAGACTTGAAGAATTTCTATGCTAAATGTGAATTTAATGTAGAAGTTCCTCAAGTTAAGTATTATGAAGGATTTGCTGATGTGGTTACAAAACCTAAGATGAGGAAATCAGCCAACAAGCATAACAGAGTTTATATGACTTGTGAGCCACTTGATGATGAGATTGTTGATAATATACCATCTTTAATGGGCAAAGATACTAAAGAAATTGCAGCCAAGTTTAGAGAAATTTTGAATAGGGATGATGATTGGATCAAGAGTATTATGTACTTTGGACCTGAAGTTGAGCCTCTTAATATTCTAGTTGATGAGACTAAGGGTATACAATATATGATGGAAGTCAAAGAGCATCTCTTTGAAGGATTTAAGCATGCAACTAAGGAGGGGCCTATGGTTGGTGAATGTATTAGAGCAGGTAAGTTTAATCTTGTCGACTTAAGCCTTCATGCTGATTCTATTCACAGAGGTGCCAATCAGATGATTAGGCCTGTTGAAGATTTGGTGAGGGGCCTCTTGCTTGCAGCTGAGCCTATTCTTTATGAACCTATTTTTACTTGTAATGTTTCTGTGCCTACTGAGTATGCTTCTGCCTGTGAGTCAGTTCTGAAAAATAGACGTGGCTACATTGAAGACTGGCAGACCGAGAATAATATGGCTTTGATTTCGGGATTTTTGCCAGTAAATGAATCTTTTGGTATTAATAAGAGACTTAAAGAAGTGGCTAAGGGACAACCTTCTTTTTCTCTCGTATTTTCCCACTATGCTCGTTGCCCTGGATCTCTTGACAAACCAACCTCTACAATGGCAGTAGTTGTTAACGAAGTTAGAAAGTATAAGAATATTACTACCAAGTTAGATCCAAATGAATACTTCGATGAGCTTTAAATAAAGTTCTTTTCTTAATTTTAGTACTTAATATTATGTTGCTAAATATTTTATTGATGTATTTCTAATCAAGTTGCAACTACTGTGTGGGTTTGTCAAATATTTATTTAATACGAAACTAAGCTGGTTTTTATTGCTTTGTGGTGCTTTGGTAATGTCACATAAAACAATATTAAAATTTATTCAAGCGGCACGTATTTACTTTTTAAGGATGTATTTAATCGCTTTTCTTGTTTTTTAGGATTTGATCTAATCAGAAATACTAGCAATGTTATTACTATTAAAAATAATAGAATTAAATTTGTTGTAGAGTTGAGTACTTGACACAGCCTATCAATTATATTGTTAGGCTTAATTGGATTGCTGAGATTTTCTACTGTGATGCTTAATGTCTGCTCTGCACTGTTTTGAACATTTGGCCTAATTTCAAGTTGGCGATGTAGCATTCACGATAGGGGCTTGCTTTACTGTGAGGATGTGTTGTGAAAAGGAGGTCCAGTTTGAAAAATTCCTTATCACACGAATGCAAAACAAATTGTTTCGTTGATGTGGACAGCAGTGTTATATTAATTTTAACTCTCCTGTCAAAATTTTTATAGTAGTGTAAAGAGGAGGTGTCTCGTTTTATGTGCATAACAATTTGACTAAATAGCCTTGTCAAATAACTTATTCGATTTAAAAGTATTCAAGTTCCTTTATTGAATCACATTTCTTTAAATCCTACTTTGGAAGGGTCTAATCATCAAACGGGAATATCTTGTATCTGGTCTTCATTATTATTCTTTGTTCACTGAACTTATCTTCAATAGAGTATTTTGCTGGCTTTGCACACTCTGCATTTTCTGGATTAAGTGTGTACACTCTCTTTCCATTCTCTATTTTGAAATAGAGCATGGGTGAAAATAAAAATTTTAACAAATGCATTTTGAAGCAAAGTACTCTCATTTTATTATGCAGATGCAGTAAAAAATATGCTTCATTTTCTATAAATAAAGCTATACTTTTCTTTAACTTGAATAACAGTAACAAATATTACCGTGTAAGTTTTCTAAGATAGCAAAATTTATCATATTTTCTTATATTTTAATATTTGTTGTTTCCAATCCTATGAAGGAAAGGTCACAAACAAAAATAATATGCACTCTTGGTCCTGCATCAGAGAATTTTGAAACAATTGAACAGCTGTTTTTAAATGGAATGTCAATTGTAAGATTGAATATGAGTCATGGAACGCACAAAACATGCTCAAAAATCATTGAAAATATTAGAAAAGTTGAGGAAAAGTATATGGTTAAGATTTTTGTTGCGTTGGATACACAAGGCCCAGAACTTAGAATTCACTGCACAGAGTCATTGCATATTAAAGAAGGTGATAATGTCAAAATTGTATTTTTGGATGAGTTTAATCGGTATGCACATAACAAAAAGATTGAGGCCAAAAACAAACACTTGATTGGTGTCAATATTAACACATTAGAAGGATTGTGCATAGGTAATGTGATTAATTTGGATGATAGCAAGTTACTTTTAAGAATTGAACACGTTGGTAATAACTATCTTGAAACAGTTGCCCTTTGTGAACATCTATTAAAAAACAAAAAAAGAGTTTATTTTCAATCACTAGAAAGTGATAGAACCTTTCTAAGTGGCCAGGACATATCTGATATCGACTTTGCTATAAAAAATTTCCTTGATGCAATATTCGTTTCTTTTGTTGAATCTTCCAAGGATATCATTAAAATCAGAAAGTTAATCAAAGATAAAACTGTCCAAATTATCTCAAAAATTGAATCTAAAAAGGCAATCTGTAATATTAAAGAAATTTTGGACGTATCAGATGGAATAATGATTGCTCGCGGCGACTTAATGAATGACGTTGGCGTTGAGCTGTTGTTTTCATCCCAGAAACAGCTTGTATATTTATCTAAGAGTAAGCCTATCATTATGGCTACTGAAATGCTTCAGAGTATGGTGAATTCCAAAACACCTTTCAGATCTGAAATTAGTGATATTGGAAACGCCATACTTGATGGGTGTTCAGGTATAATGCTCAGCTCCGAAACCGCAGTTGGAAAACATCCTGCCATATGTGTTGATACTATGAGAATGGTTTCGATTAATGCTGAGAGATATCTTAATCAACTTATTGGAGATCTTCATGGTGATACTGTATCTGCTGCTCAGACATTGGAATGGTCAGGAGCGGAAGACAGAAAAAGTATGCTGGCAAAAGGAATTTATTTCAAAAAACAGTCCATTCAAAAACGGGATTGATTTATATTGTCAAAACTATGTCTGTTTTGATTGTACAAGTTGAA
>NW_006889855.1:13780-55501 GCF_000231115.1 Vittaforma corneae ATCC 50505 | reverse complement strand
ATGAATCATCCTGAAATCTCTGAAATAATCAATGAATACTTTGGATATCTGAATCTTGCTCAACATGAAGACTATCTAAGCAATAAAGCTGATATTCATGAAGTTGTGGCAAAGAGATTGTATAATTATTGCACTTTAGTGATATATGATGGTCCTTTAAATGAAGATGGTAGCCCCAAAGAGGAAGCTGTTCAAAAATCTAAAACATACCTATGGGGATCTAAACTTTATTCAATCGAAGTATCAGGTTTAAGATGTGATTGTGTTCCGATCAAAGCATTGAGGTTCCTGGCTGATCAATGTGGAACTCGGAACTTGGCGATATCAAATGCGACAATTGATATTGCTGCACTGAATAGTCCAGATTTTAGTAAGATAACAGTGTTGTCTTTGGCCTACGTTAGATTGACAAAGATGCCATGCTTACATAACCTCACAGGTCTTGAATACCTTTATCTGAATGATAATGAAATTGAACATGTCAGTTTTCAAAGCTATTTTGATGCTAAGACCGATACATACAGAACTATGCCAAACCTGAAGCGTTTGATATTGTGTAGAAACCCTATATCAAGCATTGATGCAAGAATTCAAAAGGTTTTTCCAAATCCATCCATGAAAATAGGTCTGGATAAGCTATATTTACGCTATCCATTCAGCAATATGAAAGATGAACTGCAAAAAGTATGTATCCAGCTTGTTGAGCCAGGTGAGAAGAAAGAGAATGAGTCGGAGGTCAAGAACTAATTAAATTGATCTTTAATACTCTTTCAACTTTATTTCTACACAAATGTTCTCTGAGTATAGTTACTATTGAGATGCCATATGGTTCTGACATTGGCATCCGGTGATGTGTTAGGCGATACTATTTGTGCACTTCATAAATAAACAAACCCTAGCTACAGCACTCAAATAGCCTTTGCTCAGGACTGTACCAATCCATAGCCATCCATATGTCTCAAAAGTCCTCTTGCATGTCCTCTTAGTTGCTCCTGCTACACCACAATCTCTCATCATGCACTCTCCTCAACTGGACAAGAATCCAAGCATGCCACGTAGAACTGTTGTTATCACACTCTTCAACAATAACTAGCATCAGCAGTGCAGCTGGCTCTGCTGTCTCCTATTCCCTTGAAGATACGCATTACTGTTCTCTATTAAAGATACATGAACAACATGCATGAGCCCGCCTCACAACACCATGGTGTATGGAAAATAAAAACTTAAATAATTCTTCCTACACCCAGAGCGTTGATTAAAGAGAACACAGCCACCCCAAGTTTACAAACAAATTTACAATTTATTACAATAAATTCACAAAGAACCCTGCAAGATATTCCCACAAAGACCATTGTGAGACATCCTCATCAAGCTTGACACGATCTCCAAATATTTCTCCCAGCTCTTTTTTACCCAGAGTCTTTTCTCCATCTCCAACTTCAGAAATGTTATTGCCTCTTAAATCCAGAATTTCCAATGAATCCGACAACTTTCTTATTGTGCCAGTCAGTGTCACAAATTTGTTATTACGGAGATCCAGTTTTTGCAGATTCTTCAGTTCTCCTATAGTATCCGGTAGTGTCTCGAGATTGTTATCTTTTAGATCCAGTTCTCGTAGATATTTCAGCTTTTCTATCTCAGATGGTAGTGTCTCAAATTTGTTACCATTGAGATACAGTACCTCTAAATTCTTCAGCTTTCCTATCTCAGATGGTAGTATCTCAAATTTGTTATCATTGAGATGCAATATACTTAGTTCCTTCAGGTTTCCTATCTCTGGTGGTAGTGTTTCGAATTCATTATTACGGAGATCTAGTATCTCTAAAAGCTTCAGGTTTCCTATCTTATGTGGTAGTGTCTCGAGTTTGTTACCACTGAGATTCAGTTTCCGTAGACTCTCCAGCATTCCTATCATAGCATGATGAGATATAATGTCTTTGGGAAATGGAAATTCGTAGGCCATATCCTCCAGACACTTTTGAGACGTACAAGCTTCATGCCCAACTGGATCGGGCTTTGAATGCTCCAAAAATCTGGATTGACTCCACTGGATGTGCTAAGAAGTGTAGCTCCCACAAATGCAACTAGAATGCAGATTGCCTTGTATGCCTTTCTTGTTTGTAGAATATTCATTAGGGTATGGGTTAAAAATTTTTAAATATTCAAATTTGACAGGAAATCACAATGACATATCTCCAAATTTAAAGAGCAATGTCAGCATTAATCACCACTGTGCTGATAAATCTTTGTGATTAAATTCCACTACTTAACAATTGTTTTTGAAAATGTTTAGTATATTGACAGATGCCAAGTCATTCCGGTGCATCACTCCTGACTCATTAAATGCGAATCCTTGGATAAATAACACTAGAGTAGTTAGTGCACAGCTCACTAACAATAAAATATCTTAAGATTTGTTGTTCCGCAGCCTCAAAAACTGTATACTGTTTAAATCAATTTAATTGTTGGTAATACTCTACGCTCTTGCCTCTGAGCAATGCCACTGCATAACCGTACTGTCATATAGAATGCAATCATTTACTTCCATCAACCCATGGATTCCACGGATCACAAAGAAGATACTTTCAAAACGGCGCACAGATCTTGCATCCATCTGGCAAAGATGCTTCTTGGAAAAGTTCTGTGCAGAAGAATGTCGGATAGAATACTGAAGGGCATCATCGTGGAGACAGAGGCATATTTAGGCCCGGAGGATGAAGCAGCTCACTCCTTTGGAGGAAGACGAACTCCCCGCAACGAGGCAATGTACTTGGGAATGGGTACTTGCTATGTCTACATCATATACGGCATACACCACTGCTTCAACATATCCTCGAGAGAAGAAGGATCCGCCGTTCTTATCAGAGCCCTCCAGCCGCTTGAGGGAATAGACATGATGATCAAGCATAGAGAGGCTGCTGGAATGAAGGAGCATAAGAAGAACATAGAGAACATATCTAATGGCCCCTCCAAGCTGTGCATTGCAATGGCCATAACCAGGTCTGAGATAAATGGCGAGAACGTGGTAACTAGTGACAAAATATGGCTCGAGAAGGGAAGATCAGTGGGAGAAAATGAAGTAATAGCCACCAAAAGAGTCGGGATTAAAAATGCAGGGGCATGGGGCGAGATGCATCTTAGATTCTATATAGAGAATAGCCCATTTGTAAGCTGCAGGAGGTCGCAGAACAGAAACTTTTAGTAAATGTGTGCAATTCCAATGCCACCAAAACATACTCCACAGTGCTGAAAGCTGCGTGAATGTCTGGAAAGTCAGTTGGATCTTAGCAGCTTGTGCTGACGCAATAATAGAGCTTGTCCACTAGCTGTTGTAGACAAGCTATATGGAGCTATCAATGCCGATACAAATCGGATAGTTATACGTATTTTTCAAACAAGTAGGCTGCGTTGCATGGGAGTCCTTCGTAGTACTCGCTGACTGTCTCTTTAATAATAAAACCGTGTTTTTTGTAAAAATCAACAGCCTTTAAATTAGATGTCTGGGTGTGGAGAAGTATTCTGCAACATTGAAACGTCGTTTTAAAGATATCCTCCACCTTGGTCCATATCTTCTCGCCTAAGCCTATCCCCCTGAATCTCTGCAGCAGCCCAAATGTGAAAACATAGACTGCCCGATTCTTAACTTCAAAAGATAGCGTTCCTACTATCTGATTGTTGCAGTAAACTAATGCTGCATGGTAGCTGCTTCTAAACAGCATTGTGTCATAAAACTCGTCATCATATACCACAGGAAAGATTGCTCTGTTCATATTCTTGAACTCTGTCTTTTCCTCATGGGTTGAAATCTCCTTGAACTCTACAGCCGTCACAGGGCATGATGGATAAAAGAAGCTTTCCAAAAAAAATTAAACCATAATGGCTTTTTTGGACCTGATGCAAATGCCATTTTGATGCTGTATTATTTTACCAGGTTTTTAGGGTCTAGTGAAACTTATGCTTTGCAGGCTTAGCAAATCTTTACTTGAAATATGACTTGTGGCCAAGCACGATTTCATTTACTTCCAATCCATTAAATTATTCATCAACGGCTACCTAGTCCCAGAAAATATTTTATTATTGTCATGTCTTTTCAATTTTGTTTTATTTTGTATTAGTATCCCGTAGGAGTTGAACACTACTCTGCAAATTCCATGGAGAATATGAAAAAGAAAAATTGTTAATACAATGCTTTAGGGTACATATTGTAGCAAATAGCATTTGAAATACAGCATTGGCTTTAAAGCTAGTTTGTAGACTGCTATTCGTTTTGCTCAGCTCCAATAGTTGAATCTAGTCCCTCAACATAAAATTTAAGGATAAACACTGTAGTGCTTTAAATTTAATTAGGCATATCTTTATTAAACCTTATAAAATACTTGCGGTCATTTAAGAACTGAGCATATAGCGTTTTCTATTGCAGCCTGCACCTCGTATCAACTGTTCAGATATCATGATTGATGCATTTTCGATGCATCTACATCCATGATAACAAAACAAAATTTTTACTACTGAATATTGTTTACCGTTATAATATCAGCTATCTCTGCCTTGTTTTGATCTATCACTGTTGTCAATTTTTAATTTACTTGATATTTTAAATCTCGATGATTGATTTGACAGTTTTGGAAAAGTCTACAAAATCTATTTTGAAAAAGCAAAGAATTTGGCAAACTCCGCTTGCATCCTTTAGCCAGCTCCAAGAAACATACTGCCATTCTGAATTCCAATATTTTCTTGTTACTTATTTCATAATCCTTGTTTGATCATTTTCTCATTTAATATCAAATAAATCATCCGTCAATCGTGTGATTTAGCTTTTTTATTTTTAATGCAAAAGTGATTGCCCCACTATGATTGATAGGAATTTTAAGAAGATGGAAAAGGGTAGGAAAGAAGGGAACGATAATCGAAGAACATATGGCATTTATACAACAAGTCTACAGCACAACCCAGACTCTACAGAAAGTCTGCAGAGTTTTGCATCGTTAAAAAGACCGATATCAAATCCGAACCTTTACCAAAGAAGCACTCATGATGGAAACATTCCTGGAGTTATAAAGGCTGTTAGAGTAGCGAAGCAGTCGCATGCCAAGATACCTGAGAAAGTAATGTGTGATGAAAATCCGATGGATGGTGTGATGCATCTCAAGTTTGACAGGGGCGGAATAAAAATGAACGATGAAGGCCTATATGATGTCAAAAATAGTAAAAAGGGAAAAACGTCTTCCGACCATGGCGTGGCTCTCAGTCCAAATAGAGACGAGTTTAAGCTTATTGATGATGCAAGATTGTTCCTCAACTTTATTAAAAAAATCCATAGCCCAGCCACAAGCAGCAACTTCAATGAAAATGAATATTCCAAATACAAAAGCTATGATAATTCCTGTGAAAAAAACTACAGTGAAAGTCCTGAACTAGATAATAGCTCGATTACCTGTCTCAACACCTCGCCTATGCATTCCTACGAGTATCTAAAGCCGAATGATTTTCCTTCTTCCCTAGCTCAGACCCTTTCTTACTGTCCTCCTATTGATCCGAAAAGAGAGCCAATTCCTGAAAACGCTAAATCCCTGTCCAAAGCTGTTGTCAAATTGAAAAATTTTTCAATTGAAGGGATAAAAAAAGAGATTGCAGGTGACAACAATGCAGAACTAATAGGCTGCGACATGATACGAAGTAGACCGCTAATTCAAGAGCTTAATGACAATTCAGAAAGAAAGAAAATGGACCAAGGCAGCAGAAATCACTTTGATAGTTCTAGCTACAAATATTGCAAAAATGAATGTGATCTTGATCACAAAAAGCAGGACAGAGATAGCTTTTGTGGTTTTAGCTATGATCATCGGCATTCCTATCTATTTACTAAAAAGGACAGTAGATCTGAAAATCGATTGATGGATCAAAATAAGCTCAACAATCTGTCAACGAAGCCAGGAAATACGAATCAAAGCATTACTTTAGAACATCCCGAAAAGGAAGACATAAAAGGTGCAGCCATAGAACAAGCCAAGAGAAAAGGCAGGGGTGATAATGAAAATAGTAGAATATGTGGAGGTTCTTTTGGAAACTTTAATCCAAGCTGCAAAATAATTACAGCGAAAAGACCTTCAAGGAATATCAAGGACTAATTTCTTTGATAAAGCTAATAGTGCTTATATTAATTGTTATTAGATACAGAATTAGTCGTGACGATGTTTGCATATATAAAAATTTTGAAATGTCAGTCAAAGCCATATCACTAATAAGCAAAAGGTAAAATAAAGTGCGTTGCCGTGCTATATTCCTTGTCTTTTATTCGAATGAGCATAGGCCTTCGTCTCAGTGCATTCCACGAATTTTAGGCAGTGGCCCATCTTGGAAACACTGCGTCGTCTCATTTCTCACTTTTTTCTTTCTTAAAATTTTTCACAAAATTTCCCCCATGTCAGCCATAGACTACAAGACCCTTCCATTCTCAGCAAAGGGTGGGGCTAAAGCCTCTAAAAGCCAGAACAAGAATCTCCTACGGCTCCAGGCCTTTTTTAAAAAGATCATCGATGCTTCGGTTGAGAACTGTCCTGTTCTTATACGGCAAATTGAGAAGAGGCTCAGAACAACAAGGAGATGCAGGCCAGCTGTTAAAATCTCAAAAGTAGTGAAGGATCTTGAGGGAAGTACCAACAAGACACCTTTGATAGTAGCGAAGATTCTTGATGACGAAACTATCATGGAGTTTCCTTCCATTAATCTTGTAGCACTTTCGTGGAGCAAGAGTGTCCAGAAGAAGATAGAGGCCAACGGAGGAACTATCTCAACACTTGATCAGTTCATGAAAGTGGCAGGCTCGCTTGAGAACATTGTTCTTATTTCGGGAGACATAAATAAGAGGAAATCTGCCAAATACTGGGGCCCAGCACCTGGCGAGAAAGGATCCAAGACTTATCCCAGGACTAACCACAAGACCAAGAACTGCGAGAAGCGCATAAGAGCACCAAAGCCTTTAAAGTTTGAGGACGAATCTGATTAAAACCAATTTACTAGTTGTTCATATTTGATTTTTTAATTTTATGTCTACAGCATGATTGTTGAAATATTCCTTTATTTTTGTAAATGTCCTGTCTTTCCAATTCAAGCATAAATGCGTGTGATTTGCCAAAACCCAGTTGGCGGAGCTACTTGCTCTTGTGCAATCTTAAAATGGGATCTTCCACCTCAATGAAGCATGAGCAATACTCGCACTCGATCCTACCTGCTCGTCCCTCTTCAATTTTATAGATTCCTCCACATCGGCACTCAAATTCTTTTCGATTATTCTCAACCACAGCCCAGCAATTTGAAAAGAGATCGCCCGTGAGATATCTTTTGTAGGCCTCCTGTAGTTCTATAAAAGCGCTCTCATTTCCCGTCTTTTTGTTGTTTGGATGCAAATCAAATAGCATCTTGCGATATTTCTGCTTTACTGCATCTTTTGGAGCATCCTTCCGTACATTCAAGATGCGATAAAG
Source organism: Vittaforma corneae ATCC 50505 (assembly GCF_000231115.1). NCBI lineage: Eukaryota > Fungi > Microsporidia > Nosematidae > Vittaforma > Vittaforma corneae. Next base: position 48,017 of record NW_006889855.1, on the reverse strand, counting down.
CTCAAGCCTCTCCATATCTTTTTGTAGTATTGGGGTGGATAAAAGTGCAGAATTTAAGCATAAACACAGCCGAAATGGAGTTTGTTTTATTCCAGCATGAGCAGATGATCAAACACTAGGTAAAGAAGCAAAAGAATATAAACTCGTTTTACATAAATAAAGATGTAAATAATATTGACTAATTTTCATGTTTAATTTCCGTAGTTGTAAACATGGAACATTTTGAATTCCTCCATCAGCAAATCAAAGTAATAGTCAACCTTCTCGTCATCTTTTTCATTTAAGGCTGAAATGAGGTGATTGCTAAGGCTTAAGATATTTTGTGCAAGATTCAGGAAGTATGGACGGATATTATCGACAACTATTCTCTGCTCATTGGTGGGATCGAGGCCAGATTTGACATACTCAATGACTTTCTCGCTCAATTCCTTCTTCTGTTCCTTACTCAACAGCTTTTCAGCCTCTCTGGAAAAGATGGGAATGCTAGCATCCCCATTGTTGTTGTACAAATTGACAAGGAAGAGCTTAAAGATTGTTTCGGCATACTTCTCATCGTAAATGTCCGCCAGGCTATCATTCTTGACAATCCTCGAGAAGCGGTCTTGAGCTATCTCCACAATAATGTTTAAATAATATGAAATTGGCTCGAGAACTGGAAATTCAGCACAATAAAAAGAAACTGCCTCAGAAAGCATGCCTAAAATCTCTTCCGCTGGTCTTGGAACACGCTCCCCATTGATGTTCTGCGAGAAAAGATCTCGAATATCCTTGAGTGTTATTCTCGAGGAAATTTCATCAATAGCCGAGTCTATCTCCGCTCTGTTGTAGGACATGTGCTTAGTTAGTTCTCTAAGAACATAAACAAAATCCTCGTCGTTGAGAAGATCTCTGATAATGGCAAAACTCAGTTGTTCTGAAAGAACAGAGAAAATATTAATGTTGTATGATGTAATGCAAGGAACATTGGCCTGACTGCATGCTGCTTTGTTACTGTCACTTCTGATGGGATAACTTTGATTTTCACTGCTGTCATAGTCCTCTTCAAGGTCTTCGGCATCGTGTACTGAAACCTTCTGACTATCATATGGGACACTGCTCGCTGAGAATGTTGGTCTGTATGTGTCGGATCTAGATGATTCTGGTAGTCTCAAGTCGGCTAGCTTCAATAGAGAAAAGATTGATATAATAGTTTTTGTTGAGTTAAATTTCATTCCGATGGGGTAGGAAAAATCGGAATTTTTAAATTCAAAAAAGAAAATAAAACATAAAAAAATCATAAAATGTCATGACTATTGCAATGAAAGGAACACATATTATGTGCTTGTCGTTCAAAGCCTCATATCATTTACAAGCATAAAATTCCTGTGTTGATAAAGTATGCAGACAGTGATGTTTGCAAAAATACATTAAAATTTAATTAAAACAAACATTGTACTTTAATCAATGATGCCTCTTAGTGCAAAACAGATGGACTATCCACTAAGTACTCTATTTGCTTACCAAAATTTACCTTTTGTTTATTTGTTTGCAAATCCAACATCACGCGGATATATTCCCTACTGTGTCCCGCTTAATTTTAGCACACTTGCTGGTCTTCAATGTTTCAAATAAATATTATGTTTCAGCTTTTGAATTTATTTCCAATCTCGAGCTATTCCATGAATATGCTTCTCTTTATTCCTTCTTTGCTTGCTATCCATCAATCGAAGTTCAACTCCTTGCCTGACCACAGGGATTTAATCATACATTCACACCTGGTTAACACTGTCGATCCCTACAGGGCTTTCTCCTCTCCTTTCGTTATTAGAAGGGTGCAGTACAATTTTCCTGAGATTGACTATAGTCCAGAAAGGTACCGTAGTGATCTAAGAGTAAGACCTGGATACGAAAGCATGGAACCTGTTTATTCTAACACTGCCAAAGGTACTAATTCTTTGAATAGCAGCCCTAGCTTAAAGGATGTTGTAAGAGGCAATCTAGACAAGGACGACCATAGTGGGGGAGTATCACTGCTCAGCGCAGTTGTATTCCTTATCTTGCTTGGAATCTCAGGCATCATAGGATTTTATTTGGGCAAAGTGCATGAATCAAGAAACTACGTTAGGATTCCGGCGACAAATTAAACATAACATAAAATGTTAACTGTGGTGTTGTTTATTCTCTAATAGCTAAAGCCTATGTGCTGGTAACTATACAACATATTTGTTAAGTGTTTTGAAACTTGTTTCACTTGCTTTTTATATATTCACCCATGTATCTCACATGATGGAAAGAGAAAAAGAGCTGCTCAGATACTACTCTGGATTGTATCCTCAAGTGAATGTGGGCATGAATGCAAATGTGAGCTTAGACACTGATTTTTACAGTAGTTCAAATGGAGTCGAAAGCAGTCTCAATCCAAGACAAGTCTTTTGGATTAAAAAGAGGAGACTGAGGAGAGAAACCCTGGATTCGCTAATGAAGGCTACAAATTCTAATTACATACACGAGAGTAGGCACAGACACGCTATGAAGAGATTGAGAGCGCCGAGCGGGAGGTTCTTGACGAAAGAGGAAACGTTAGTAATAAAGAAGAGCAAGCCTCAACCGCCAAACAAATAAATACAAATATAAGCTTAAGTACTGTGATCTGCTTTTATGTGCCAACTTGTGTAATGCTGCAAGTTAAGTGGCTCTTTTATTTGCATTATTTTGTATTGACATGTATTTACTTCTTTTTTTGCAAGTGCCTAGGCCTTTCTTGCTCAAACCACAAAGTATCCTTTAATAGCTGAATCAGCATGTTAGAAATTTTTATTTAATCTATCTCACTATTATTTCTCTCTCCTTCTCGTCTATCTTCCATATGTTTATGTTTGAATCCCCGCTTCCACTCACAAAGAATTCCTCCTTATCATCAACTGCAAAATGTATGACTCTGTTCTTGTGTCCTAAAAACACTTTTTCAACCTGAAAATCATTCAAAAGTTTAATATCATCGTTGGAATATCCAAATGTACTTAGAATCTTATCATTCTCCAGCCATTTGACATTGCAAATTTGACTTTCAAAGCACATTGACTGCTGCAAAGAAGTCTCCAAATTAATGTCCCACTGCTTTAGAGTCTTATCTGCTGTCCCTCCCCCTGATATGAATTTTGTACTGTAGAGCGGAGACCAGCTAAGTGCCTTTACTGCAGCCTTGTGTTCCTCTAGCTTCTTGTAGTACGTGTCGTCCTTTCTAAAATCTAGCACAATGATCTTGTTGTCATTTCCGCCAGTGCCCACAAATCTTTTGTCGTTATTGACTGATATTCCACACACTTCCTGCATGTGGAACGAGTAGCTCTTTTCAGGACTCTTGCTTCTGAAGTCTATCATTTTTACTTTTCTGTCTCTGCTTCCCGTTAATACTCTATTTTCTATGATTTCTATTGCACTTATCCTTCCCCTGTGGAACATATGTCTTGTGCTCTTCAACGAGCCCAGGTCTAAACAGATAAGAATGCCCGAAGAACACCCAATAACCAGAGTATCAGACTGCTTCATACATTTCAGACTACATACATTGATGGAGGAGTCCTCAAATACTTTAATATAGCTATCTGTGTGGAAATTGTACTGAAATACAGTATTATTCTCACAATAAAAAATTTTATCACCTGACCAGTCTATTAAATTTGAATAAAAGTCATCGGCAAGGGACTGGCAAGCGACAGTTCTAAAAGGAGAAAGCGTTAAGGAATTGGGGAGTGTATTTTTGGGAATTGGAGGGAAATGGTTGAAGTGGAACCCTGATTCCATACAAAATAAACCAAAAACACAGAAAAGTAAATATACAAATAAATAATTGATTATTGTAAATAAATAGCAGGACACCGACACTGGCCAGTTTATTTAATACTATTGGTTGTTTTTTGGGCTAGGTTGGCCTTGGCACCTTAGGACGCATGGTCAGTTAACAAACTGAACGTAGCCATTTAACTAACTAACGGAAAATAACCTTTCTGGAATGTGAAATTTATTTTTACATCGGCAGTAGCTACTGTTGAAACCTCTCAAGTATGTCTTTTGTATCCATTTTTTGAATCTCGTTGTTCTGCTGTGTAATTATTGAATTGGCGACGTAAAGCTTGAAGTTTTGGTAGTTCATTACCTTCTCCTCAACGGTATTTTTGCAAATAAGTCTAAATACATTGACAGTCCTCTTTTGTCCAAGCCTATGGGCCCTGTCCATGGCCTGAAGATCATTAAACGGATTCCAGTCATGCTCATAGAATATCACTACATCGGCTGCTGTAAGGTTCAGACCCAGTCCTCCAATCGAGGTGGTTAGAAAGAGATACGGGACGGCTTCTGTATTAAACTTATTTACAACCTCACCTCTCTGGCCCACAGGCACTGACCCGTCGAGTCTCAAACAGTTCGCCAGCTGAGTCTCTTCAATAACAAAATCAATAGTACTCTTGAACTGGAAAAAGACAAGGATTTTTGAATTCGTACACATATTCAGTAACTCAAGAAGAGTGGCAGTCTTAGATGAGGGAACATTTTTATCGAAATAAAAGGGATGGGATGCAGCCTTAAGACTGTCCTTCAATCTTACTAATGAATTGCTTTTCAGAGATGAATATCCCTTTGAATAGTCACACTCGTCCTCACTCTGGTTGATCTTGCGGTAGAGCTCTTCCTGTGCAGGGCTCATTTTGATGCTGAGATCCTTGATAATCTTAGGCGGTAGATCTACAAGCACTTCAGATTTTAGCCGTCTCATAACAAAGGGAAGTGTCTTCTTATGGAGCGCCTCCAGCCTGTTTTCCATTACTTGCACATTCCTCTCATTAACCTTGCATCCATACATGGAATTGAATGTATTCTCATCTCCCAAATATCCTGGAAGGATAATATCGAAGAGAGAGAACAGATCGTCTACGGAATTGTGGACAGGCGTTCCTGTAAGGATAATTTTATGGTCAGCTTGTAGTCCTTTACACTTTGTGTACAGGGCGGTAGCTCTGTTCTTTAAAAGATGCCCCTCGTCGAACACTATGAAATACCAGGACAGCGTGTCTAGAAAGGTGTCTCTCCTGAACGTATCGTACGATACTATGGTAATGTCAGAAAGCTTGTTCTGGACATTTCTTTTAGGACTATAAACGAAAGATTCAATATTAAAGAACTTCTCAATTTCATCATGCCAGTGTGAAGATACTGAAGCAGGGCAGAGAATCAACACTTTTTTATTTGGTGCTGCGTTAGTATGTTTGCTATCATTTGCCGTTCCGTTGCTACTGGAATACATCTCGTTAAGAATATAGCACAACGTCTGCACTGTTTTCCCAAGCCCCATGTCATCTGCCAAAATCCCATTTAGGTGGAATCTACTCAAAAATGAAATCCACTTCACGCCCTCCTTTTGGTAATTTCTTAGCTCAATAGATAGTGGGATTGTAATTTGATATTCTTCTATTAGGCTTGGATCTACAATCATTCTGACCTCTTCCTTTTCTTTTTGGATAAGATCAATAAGGTATTGATCATTTATTTGGTCATTGATGGTAAAGTGTAGAGAAGAAAGAATACGTGATAGGAGATTGACACCGCTGTCTTCTCGTTTTAAGCTTGTGGTGCTGCTGGTATCATTTTTAATATCATTCTTGTCGTCCGGTACTGTATGTTTATGATGTTGGGAATGCATGTTCTTAAGAATCGGCTTTACAAATAGCACATTAAAACAAGGATCTGAACATTCAATGACCTCGGAAAGAAGAGAAATATCAAAGTCCTGAAGGATTCGTCTGACAAAAAGGCAATTGTAGAATATGTTAGAAATGGCCTTTTTGAGGATTATTGCATTTTTCTTTGCCATGGCCTCTTCAAATACAGTATTGCCGACTGCGCCTGCATTACTAAAGTAAAACTCTGCACATTCCTCAAAGAATACAAGCCTATCTGGCCTGGAAAGAAGATCCTCAAAATTTTTAAACTCGAGGAGTCTCAAGCCAAGAACCTCAAAAAACACTTTTAAATTAAGAACAGTTTGCTCATGTACAATTTCACAGTAGCTTTTTACTTCTTCAGTGGACGTGACTGTTTTAGCTCTCTTTGAAGAGCTCTTTGTTTTCCCTTCTTCGGCTGCTTTGCTTATAACCTTAAACTTAGTCTTGGTCCAAATAAGAAGATCAATAGCATTCTTTGAAATAGCCTCTATTCCAGAGGATTTGATCAAATTTGTGCAGAAAATTTTCAAAAACTCGATGGAGTTTTCAAGCATAAAATATTCTCGGAAATCGTTAACTGAAAAGATACACTCACATGCTCTCATTCTTACCAGTTCTGTGCATATGTCAATGCACAGCGAATATAGTGAATAATGGATGGGGTTTTCTATTATAGTCTTGAACTCCTTTATTGGCATCTTCTTCAAGGCAGAATACTTTTTAAATGCATCCTCCAAGCTGCCTAGCAGAACAGTGGTGAAATTACTATCCCCAACACATGGCGTAGTGTCTATATTATGATTAATGTTATAAAGATGTCTGAATGTGTCTCCAAGGAGTGTAGAGTTTGCCTCAAACTCAACATCTCCAACCCCTAACAAAATATTTAGTAGCACGGCCCTATTGTTCATAACAACTACCGGCCCTATGCTTTTAATTCCATCCAATGTAAAAAAAGTATCGTCATAGCATGCAAAGTCATCTTCACTGTACGGCTTGTGGAGACTCTGGGAAATAATTTTAAAAAAATGAGAAGCAAACACTCTTAAAGTATTGGCCGATGCATCTTTGGCTCTATCGAGTTTAAATAACAAAATATCAGCATGTTTGTAGTCACCTCGCATCTCAAGTAAGATGCTTTCTGCCAGGAGATAAAGAAACTCTTCACCCTCAAATACCTTAGAAAGTTCCAGAGCACTGTTACGGATCAGGACAGTAGGAGATGTAAAGCATGGATAGAGACAGGAAAATGAGGAGGGTGGTGTGAGAGGCGTCTTGGAGTAGATAATCTTGAGGAGAACCAAAATAGATGCTTTAGAATGTGCTATGGCAGCATCGTTCTCAACCTCCGTCCAACACTTATTCTTTATTAGACCAATACTGACGTCGCTCACTCTGAACTTCTCAACGATGTATCCTAGTAGATCTGCGCTTAGATACTTGACATCCTCATCCTCACTTTCAAGTAGGCCAATCAGAAGATCCATAAAATTTTCTAGCAAACCATTACCATCAATTAGATCCTGTGTAAAGTGCTCCTTCAGTTGCGAAAGGGCCAGCAGAGCCGAGAATTGCTCCTGCCAGTCGGAGGATGTAAGAAGGTGTGTAATCTCATACAAAATTAGCTTATTATTCATCATTGGATAGATATACTTCAAAAGTATACTGGCAGCCTCCTTTACTGGGCTTGACGTGACGTCGCCTTGAAAATCATTGAATTTATCGTTTTTGAATATTTCAAAAATCTTGTTGAAAAGATCGCCACACAGGGTAATCTTGATCTTGCCAACACGGTCGTCTTTTCGCACACTTTCATTTCCGCGTTCACCCCCGCCCTTTTGCGCAGTAATACCCACATCTAAATCAAAATTCCAATTATGTGCTGATGCTAAAATAGCACAGTATGAAATAAAGCCGCCATGCCTTTTGTACCAGTCTGGGCTTAGGAGAATCAAATTGATGGCCTCAAAAAAGTCATATACATTTTCTATGGGTTTCTCCCTGTACTCTGCAGTCTTCAACTCTATCCTCACAGTGCCATTGTCTGCAATATCAGAATATTCAATTAGCTCTGCATCTACATATTCTAGATCTAAGGCTTTCTGTATTTCTCTTTTTTGTTTAGAGATGTCTGAGAATTGGGTATTGCCCATACTCTTGGATTGGAGATATACATAGTCGGTGGTCTGCGAAGAACTCTCAAGAGTAAAGTCAAAGGAATATTCAAAGTTGGAGAGTGAATTTAGGATCTTGGCACCACACATTCTGTTGTGGCTATTTTCTGACGATATCAGCGCATATATATTCTTGAGAATGTACAGGATGTAATCATCATATTCTTTGAGTTGCTTTATAAGTTCTTTTGTACTAAATAGCTTCATTTCCCTTGTATTCGAAGATTTTATTGAATTGAAAATCTTTTCAAGGGAGTTCATGATACGATGGGTGCTTTAGAATATCACATTTATATACTAACAGAACAAGCATATCGGAGGTGAAAATTTTGATCGCAAAGAATGCACAAGCCGAATCCCCTCTAAAGCAAAACAAACGCCAATTTAATTAAGGAATTTATTCATCCTCAAAAGCAAGGCTGATGTCGTACTGTCCATCCTCCTTGAAGCTTCCATGGACATCCTTCACTGGCTTTCCATAGTGCTCTTCAATATAAAATGAATAGGATGACTTGCTAGAGCCCTTTTCATCCTTGTGTGACTTCTCGTCAGATGCACACAGCTTATAGCCATCTTCGAGCTTAGTTAGTTTGAATTTATCTTTTGGAATGGTAGTTGGCACTGCCACTGTTGCATTTTTTGAGTTCTTAGTCAGAGCCTTCTTATCTCCTGCAGACATTGGGGCTTAAAAAGGATTAATTTAAATAAGGAGTTTAAAGAGGAAATGCAAAGAAGCAGCAGTAATGCACAACACTTCGTCTATGCCCCGCACTGCTTGGCACATGCGACGAGAGCACAACTATGGCTTCAAACTGATGCCAAATCCATCAAATATCTAGCCCATCACAAATTAAAATTTTATCTAAATAAATTTATTCTTCAGTATTTGTCGAAATCACAAACAGTTTCAAATAGACCAATCCAATAACAACAATCGAAAAGGCGATCAATGATCTCATTGCATTCATCATAGGCTTTATGAATATTTCAGATTTGATCCAATAATCCTGTGTGAACACTTTATTGTCAATGCCCTCTTTACAGTAATAACAGCAGTTATTTTGCCCTATTAGTGCCCATCCTTTTATGCAATCCTCGTGATAGGAATGCCCACATTTCAGGGAAAAAACCTTCTCCAGGGCTGACGACTGATCAAAGGGAAGTGTGCAGATCATGCACAGTGCACTATTTTCCTTCTTTCCAGGTATACCCTCCTTTGAATAGTATCCTGTTGTTTTGGCCATGAATATGCAGATATTCCTGACTATTTCTCTTGACAGCACGGCAAAGTATATAGAATATGACATTAGTTTGAGAATAGCTAGCATTCTATTGATTCCTGTTACGAAGAATACAATTAGGCAGAACTGGAGAAGCACGGTTGCGTGGTTTGTCACAAGGAATATCATTTTGAAGGCTCTGAAGATAATTCTTGGTCCATTTTTCTTTTGGGAGAAGTTAAGTGCAGTGTAAACTAAATAGCCCATGAATGAAATAAATAAAAAATAGAGAAACAAGACAGCATAGTTGCCAAAGAAAAATGATATTGATGGCAGACACGCAAGTATTGCTGATAAAATGAAGTAGTTGTAACTCTTCTCGTGAAACTTCTTCCACAATGCAAAAACAACCTGCACCATGAGTCCATAAACTAGAAATACAAGTACGTACGGCACTACATCGATTATTGTAGTTGGTGCCTTCACGACGACAACTTGGGTGATAATTGACACTCTTGCAGACATGGCCGGACAAAGAAGAGGGGTCCAAAGAATGTTGAAAACGAGAGTATAAATGAGCACGTAAAAGATGATAAATAGGAATGGCAATAGCCTACTTTAAATTTGAAAATAAGCTCTTTACTGCCCACCTTAGCTGAAAATATCCACTGGTTCTTCATACTAGGGCATGCTATCGTGTTCGCATTATAAATGTTAGTCTATTTGTAGATGCTCTAATAATGGTATTTCCATTCGCTCTATATTGGTTGATGAAATAAATAAACATTGCAGATTCTATAGCCTGTCTTGAATGAGTCCTCCAAAAAATATAAAAATAGTACTAATGGGTAATACTGGAACCGGGAAGACTTCGCTCATCACTTCTTTCTTATATGGACATCCTGTTGTTCCTAAAAAACCCATACTCTTTGGCGCATTCTACAAGGAGATTGAAGTACAAGAAACCCAATATAAATTGAGCTTGTGTGATACATCAGGTTCGAAGGAGCTTATAAAGCTGCAGGAAATGACATTTCTGGATGCAGATCTACTGGTTGTGTGCACTGCCCTCAATGACAAGACTGGACTCAAATCTGCAGAAATGTATGCAGAGTCATGTGCAAAGGCCAAGGTTCCGATACTACTTTGCCTCACAAAGGCCGACCTTGGCAGTGCAATCACTCGACAGGAAATAGAGGATTTTGTTGAGCATCACAAATTAAACGGAATAGTGCAATGTTCTGCAAACGACAGCCAGTCTGTGAGGCAGGCAATTGAAAGGATGATAGAGTATGCAAACTTGGGCATAGTGCTTGAGAGGGGATATTGCAGAAGGGTGTTTAGGTGCTGCTAGCCTATTTCATTTTAAATAAACCAAGTTGTTGAACGATTTATTTGTTAATTTAACAAACCTGCATAAGGACATCCTCATATTCCTGACTTACAGGACACAACACAAGAATGTAATATGTAATACTACTGAATTGCAAACACGCCCCGCTTAGGGCTTTTTAACAATCCATCCTTACAAAAAATGCACAGCATCAAGTTTATAATTTCATTGAATAAAGTTAATGCCAAATTTGGACAATGTCTCTTTGATCCATAGTGGAATGTCGTCCTTGAATCTATTTTCCATATATTCCTTAACAAACTTCGGAAAGTTATCTGACAAAATAGACTTCCTAATCCTTTGCGTCAGATTTCTCATGTAATGCATATTATGAATGGACACAAGCATGCAGAAGTTCTGAGTTCCTTTGATTGTTAGGAGGTAAGACTTATTGTATGTCTTGCAGGTGCTGCACTGGCAGTCTTTATCAATGGGAGTTAAATCGCCTAGGACTCTTCCATCAATCAGAATATCGCCCTCATCACGGAAGGCTCGACCAAACCTAGCTGTTCTAGTAGGATAGACACAGTCGGACATATCCACTCCAAGTGCACAGCACACTACTATGTCTTCAGGATATCCTACTCCCATCAAATATCTAGGCATCCCTTCTGGCAGATTATTACAGCAGTACAGTACAATCCTGCAGAATTCTCCTTTGTCCTCTCCCCCGCTTAGCCCGCCGATGGCAACTCCAATGGGTCTGCGTTCTAGAATGCCCTCAATGCTTCTTTTTCTTAAGTCCTCCTCGAGTCCACCCTGGATAATTGGAAATAAAACCTGGTTGCGAATTGGAAGAATCCTCAAGTCTTTTTTGATCTTTTTACTGTTGCCACTTGTCTGATCTCCTTGCTCATCACGCTTCTTGTCTATGTGCATAATTGCCCGATCCAGCCATTCTATGGACCTTTTAACTGCCTTAACATGCTTGGCCCGCTCCTCCTTCGGATTAACAACATCATCAAGCTGCATCATTATATCTGCGCCCAGGCACATCTGTATATCCATGGAGTCCTCTGGTCTGAAAAGCTTATTATCAAAAATAACACCATCGTCCGTAACATCGACGTTAGGTAAACTTTGAATTTGGAACCCACCGCTATCTGTAAGCATGCTTTTGCTCCACTTCATAAATTCTTTAATGTTTTTACCTAGTTTTCTGAGATGATACGTGTTGCTGAGTATTATCTCCTCTGGCATAGACGAGACTTTGACTCCTCTCATTGCTCCATACGTGGCAACTGGCATGAAGATGGGTAGATGAAGAGTATTGCTCTTCAGTTCAAGTTCAGATACCCTTGCATTTGTAGTTTTGCACTTTTTGATGACTTTGTACTCACCGAACATCCAATCTGGAGGAGCGTAAACTTTCAAAGTTTTTCAAATCGACTATATACTGAAAGCCCACTTATTTAGAAGAACAAACACCAGCCCTTAGTTATGTAAATGTAGTTTCATATAACACAATATTCGCGATACTGCATTTTGCCGCCGACGGGTAAACAATACGATTATAAAACCTAAAAAAACAATCAATGGGTAAGCCTTTAATTATTGAACCTCTTTTGTTGTAAAATGCTTTCAAGTTTCTTTACCAAACTTCCCCTGACATGCATCTTAGAAAGAATGTAGTTTGCGGTGTACCTCTTCAAGCAGCTCATGAAATGCTCCTCAAAATCGGAAGAATCCATATCAACGCTAAAAATCTGGACAATAGCAAGTATGGCGTTATGTTGATGGGTTATATCTGAAAACATTTTGGCCGTAGTATTTGAAGACAAAAGATGGGAGAAAACAGATTCCGACAACCTTTCGAAACTTGTTTCCACTGACTTGATGGCATTTTTGAGCTTAGTACTGTCTAACACTTGACTCTATCCGTCTCACTTTCGATTGGTCCTTTATTTTCCGATGCTAAAGTACTGGTCAAACCGGCAGATTCGTTTCCACCTAATTCAGGCTTAATATCTTGGATTGATGGATTTGGCATGGTGCTTTCATCGCTGCCTTTCACATCATCAATATCAACCTTAACATACTGAGGCAAAGCTTCCCAGACCAGTATTTCATTCCTCACATCGCCAAGCTGTTTTTTTAAGATTTTAACGCATTGTGTAAAATCAGCAATTTGATCTTTGAGCAGCTTAATATTTAAGTTCTCCTTTTTGGAATATTTTTGTATAATCGACTCCAACCATCCTTCTGATACACAGTAGTTGCATGAGCTGATGAAAGCTTCACAAAGCTCAAAGAATTGTATCAGACAATCGCATTTGATGTCTGGCTTGGAATGCCTAAAGATCTTAACAAAGGTCTCTGCCTGCGTTCTAGTCTTAGAGCTGCTTTCAAGTAATGAAATAAAGATATCGGGATTTAGTGAGCTGGACAACAGATTAGGAGTATTCCCTAGTCTAACAGATTTCTTATAAATAAATAAATAGAAAAGATATAGGGACAGATCGTCGGATTCAAAAGGTGCAATATTCACAAATGAACCACCAAATAATGATTTTGAATATGCCCAGGCCAATTCATCGATTATAACCTCAACTTTGTAAAGTGAATTAACCCTTTGATAATCAAAGAGAATCCCGGCCAAAATGGCAGACTGGAAGTTCAACAATATCATTAAGTTGAAAGGTGTGGTTGGTTGAGCGCTAATTTCAGACAGTGATCTTGCAAACTCTTTGCGTCGTTCGTCATCAAGATCAGCAGTGTTATTATTGGTTATATTATGTATGATCAGCGTGCCATCAGCAATATCTTTGAATATGTCAACTCTACTGTCTTCTGATTTCTTTGATCTAAAAATTAATGAAATTGCGCTGCATTGCAAAAAGAAAAAATACATGGGATAATAAATAACGACTCTTTAAATATAATTCAATCCATAAAAATAAAAAAGGAGAATAAAACTTTCAGTACGATCAAGCCCCCTAGCACGATGGAGAAGCAGTACCATGCAAAATGACTATAACATCTGTATGCAGTTAAAATGTATTGCCAATTTTAAGTTACAAAAGAAGCTGCGCAAAAATTTGCGCAAATTTTTACTAACATAACACCACACAAAATAGCCCAGCGCTTAAAAATACAGTGGCTATATTTTAGTTAGACATCCATGCTGGTCGTTCATTGGGACTTCTTTGAATTAAAAGACATTCTTGATCATTTTAGTCTGTAAAATGATTTAGTTAATGCAATGCCGTCAATATCCCTTGTCCAGCTGCCTGGCAAGTACAATACCTTTCTCCGATAAAACATGGATATTCTCCGACACTTTCTTCTCAAATAATTCTAGCCTTTCCTTCATTTTTATTAAATGTCTAAGAACGTCCTCCTTTCTTTCCTTTAATACTAGCTTGTCCCTCTCAATAACATCAGTCTGTAGTCTATAGACCCCGTCGTTATCTTCTTTGCAATACACATATTTTCTTAGCTTTGCTCTAAACTTATTCACCGTATTCTGAAGCTTGTTCTTCACCATCTCCCTTTTAAACTTGAGACTTTCAAGTTTCTTGAGAATTCCATTCTTAGACTCGGCCAGCTTTAGAATCAAATCGCTCTGAATCTTCCTCCTTTCCTCGATCTGCTGCTTATTTAGAATGACCGGCATTAGCGGAGCGTCTGGAATGTAGTATCTATTCCAGAGATCCTGAGGAAAGTCGAGAGGCCTTGATACTGGAGTATCCACAATGTTGTAGAAGACATATGTGAACTTGTATTGCGGGGATGAGGGATTGTAGCTATTTTCTATGTTCTCTAGGATTGTCAGCAGCTCCCTTGTCTTTGCAGTGAAATTCATTGCAGGGGCTGCAAAACTCAGACAATCGGCTACTTGAGAGTTAGTAGTTTGTAAAGCACAAATCAATCGTTCTTGCCAAACTAATCTCGATGCTCAGATATCTTCAAAATCTAGACGTTACTTTGTTTTTTGAAAAGAAGAACCCCAATGATTATTCCCGTGAGATGCTTTACATGCAATAAACTGATTGCCAATGTGTATGAAGATTATCTGCAGCTATTAAGAGATGGGATGCATCCAAATCAAGCTCTAAACAAGATAGGAATGGCAAGGATCTGTTGTAGAAGGATGGTTCTTGGCCACGTGGACATAGCAGACTTGCTGCTTAAATTTGAGAATCCAAAGTGAGAAGCAGAGAAAAGGAGCCCACACTGAGCAAGCTGAGAATACGGTTATAATTAAAGAATTAAATAGCATGCAAAATCAGCACACTTTAATCTATCTTTAATAACACAAGTGTTGTTTAACATTATCTATGAAAATAGAGATAAACTAATTTTAAAGGAAGGCCAATTTAATTACTTGAATAGACCTTTCTTTCGGTTTTGACTTGATCCACTCAATACATTGTTGCTTCAACGTTCAAAGCATTTGGTGGATTATTGACTATGTTATTAAGAAATTCCTGTGTACTAACAAACTGTTTACTATGATAGCTGGGTGTATTTTTTCCATACTCACCAGCATTTGCCATTTCATAAATCTTTTTGCCCGGCTTAATTGGAGTATAGAACATCCTTGCTCCAAGTTCAAGCAATAATGGTAGCAAAGAGATCACCAATACAAGCTTTGGAAGAAAACTAGCATTCACAGGAGTAAGTAAAATCAAACTGGCAACAAGCCCATATGCAAGAAGACTGAAAATAACGGTCAAAAAGAACGTCTGCTTTCGTTTCTGTCGGAGATTAAAGTAAAGAAGATCTCGCCTGGCTGTCCAAAGCACAGCTACTGATATTACCATGACAACATCAATGAGCATGATGTGGTGGAAGGTGAGAGGGATGTTAAACCCAAGTGCCTTGGTAAATGAATAGTTGAAGGGAAGTGACTTGAGGTAGATCATTACTCCAATCATTTTCAAGACAAAACTTGCCAATGCAACAAGTAAGAAAGAGGGCCAGATTTTACTTCTTAATGGATTTCTTCCTTTGCATTAGAAAAATAGTAACTGGCTAGGATAATGACACTCACTGTGGTACAAATTAATGTAGCGTACAAAAATACGTAATTGATATGCTTGGAGATGGCAACACTCCCTCCATTCACTGTTTCACCGCCAGGAAAGAGTATTTTGCTTAATGCTTCCATAAGAGAGGTATATAAGTCTTCAATCTGTATCTGAAATTCTTTCATACTTTCAGACATAAAGTTTGAAACTCGACTGGGTTCATCGGCCGGTTGTTCACAGCCGGCAGATTGGTGCTGCTCACAGAAGGTTGCGTTTTGTGCTGTATCTTGCTCGTCTACAGGTTGTGCACCATCCTCGCCATTGCAGAATGCTTTTGATGCGAAAACCAAAAAAGTCAAAATGGTCATTAGCATGCTTATTCTGGGGTGGGTCAAGAAAAATTTTTAAATGGAAAAGTTGGAGGAGATTGAAACTGCACAAGTTTATCCAACATATTAAAGAGCTAAACAGCGCAAAGGAATCGCAAATAAACACAAATTGTGTTGCTGCTTATGCTGTTTGTGCTACAAACAAACACTGGCTTGTAATGTTGTCCACTTGTTTATTTGTTTGCAAATCAATTATGTCACAATAAAATGATTTTTGGCTGCTTTTACATATTTGTTTACTAGTTTTTTATTTGCTGCAAAGCTTTAAAGGGACATACTGTTAATTAAATTGACTTTTAAGTGAATCAAAAACAGTCCTAGACTTTGAACCATCATACATCTCCATTGGATGCATCACAAAGTTGTCTGATATACACAAAAGAAATTTTAATTGTATGGCTGATCAGGTTCGGCGAGATTTATGTATTTTCGTCCAAGCATATGGTTAAGAGCCATGCCATTGAGATTAAGACTAGGTCCCAGTAAGCCTATACACCAAATATTTTGGCCAAATAAGCATAAACATACGTAAAACGGTACACTTTAAAAGAGATAATTTTATTTTATAGGCATAATTGCTGATGCAGCACACTAGGCTCTACTATTGTTCATATCTCTTGATTGCACGAAGTCTAGGCATAAGCTTGATCATAAATGGCACCAATGAGGTAGTAATCGCTATGTATGGAAGAATAATAGCATTCATTGGATAAGTTTGAAGAAGTGCTACCACTGTTGCCATCATGGTCAAGCTGGAAATAAGAGTGGCGTAGAACATAAACCCCTTGTTAACATTATGGTATTTGCTTATCCCATCACTAAGACACAGATACGTAGTGAGAACAGAGACAAGTAAAAGGATATCAATCAGGATATAGTGGTGCAAACTCAGACCGGTGGTTGTGTATAGGCCTACCAGGGGTGCATTGATAGAACTATATCCACCGAAGCATAGAGTAGCAATCAATCTTATACCGGTAAAGAATGAAATGTAAAATAAGCCTTTAGCATTTGCATTGGTTGTCGAAATATTTGAGTATTTGCTGGTATAACAGTAAATTAAAAACGCTATGGTGAATGTTATGCCTGCCACAGTTACGCATGTGAGTATGTCTGTGATAATTGGAGATCCAGAGATAGTTTTTTGATCTGCAATATGCGGATTGAGTGTTTCATTTACCAGTCTTGAGACTTCGGTAGTTAATGTTTCGTACCATTTCCTTACTACCTCAACTGTCTCATATAAGTAGCTTGCGTCCTGTTTAAGAGCAGGTTCTGTTTGGCTGACTGTTGAATTTCTAAGAATAACAGCTCTATCGGTTTCCAATTGGCTAGGATGTAGATTTTGTTTTTCATCAATAACACTGCATGTGCCAAACAGAGTGCTATTTTCACTTTTACCGGGCATTATATCTTTGCTGAAGCCAAGTAGAGGTGAACTTCTACTCATAATATGGTTGTCTGGGTCGCCATCCTCAACAGGAAAAGCAACACTGGTTCTAGATTGATTACCTGCCTGCGCTACAGGAAAAACTGATAGTGCTGTGCATTCCTTGCTTTTTATTGGCTGTGCATGCAACACTAGCTCCGTGCTTCGGCCATAAGATGGCAGATAGTTTGCAACGGATTCAGTATTGTGCTCTGATGCTTTACCAAATAAATCGCTGTCTGAATACCGGATTGATAACTCGGTAGTTCCATTGTACGCATTGCTGCTGTATCTGCTCCTGTCTTCTTGTGAAACAGTTGCATTGTGATTGTTACTAGTTGTAGCCTCATTGTAACTACACTGGTCAGACAAGGAGCTTATGCCTAAATGTGGGTGCACATCTTCGACTGTCTGAATCATGTTCCATGATGTCTCGCCATTCTCGAAGTCGTCCATGGCACATCTTCCACTATAATCGCCAGTGTAACAGCTTCTTCTGCCCTCGTATCCGCCAGCTGATGGACTGAACGTCTGGGTCACATTCCGTGGAATTGAGGTGGCTGATAAAAAGTTTAAAACTAGTGTTAGCCGACTGCATGCCAGTTTGATCATTGACGGGAAGAAAAGCGAAAAATTTTTAAACAAAAAATTAAATTTTTAAAAAAAAGTAAATAGAAAATATTGGCTCAAATATAAAGTTTTCACATCACTATGCATATGGCTCAAGACTGTCCTTGACTGCCTTCGACTTCTCAATATTGCGATGAAGTCGTGCCAGTTCAAATCTATTGGCTCACTTGCTTGTAAATAGAAGCTATTCTTTAAGCACATACATCCCATCTTTGAACTTTATATATAACTTGTATTGTCTGGCGCATCCATGAACAATCAAGTTTCATATTTAAAGCATGCTTCTTCCTTGTATAAGCCTTTATGTATTGTAATCTAACCCATCAACAATATGCCATTGCAGCACCAAAGAAGAAAAACAAGACAAAATTCAAATGTATTCAATATGCTTACAAAGAACCAGCTTACTGAACTCAAAGAAGCATTCATACTTCTGGACAGAGACTGCGACTCGAAGCTTAGCGTTCAGGATCTGACAGTGTTCCTAGAAAGCATAGGAAGCCCCTATTCAGAAGATCAAATAAAGGAAATGATCGCAGAACTGGAGCCCAATCCTACGTACATTGTCCTACTGACAGTCATCGGCGAAAGGCTCTCTGAGATTGATAGTGAAAGGGAAATTATTGAAGCATTCAGAATCTTTGATGAAGACAACGATGGACTGATTGACAGCAATTTTCTAAAAAGATGGATGACCGAGGAAGGCAATCCAATTTCAAAGGAACAGTATGAATACCTTGTGAGAGGATGTGTTGAAGATGGAATGGTTAACTACAGGAAGCTGTCAAGTAAAATGAAGCACGGAGAAATAATCGCAGAGTGAATAAAAAGGTAGATTGTTTGTGTTTATTATGCTGGTGTAATGCGTCACAGCTAGTGTCTAGTGTACTTGGGTTGAGCTTTACAAGCACCACCGTGTTTTATAACCCCATGGCTCAGACATATCTTCTATTTGTTAGAATGGCTAAAAACATGTTTCCTACGAGGATCGAACTCGTCTCCTCCCGCGTGTTAGGCGGACGTGATAACCACTACACCAAGGAAACTTATGTACAAAAGTATGAAGTATTATGAAGACACAACTATAGAACATACAAGCAGTGCGACCCAATCTCTGCGAGCGGACTCCATTTTGGGCTAGCATGTATAACAATACAAGAAGCTACTGAAAATCCCGCGCTATTATGCACGCATTTCAAGAGGCCTACCTAATCTCTTAAATACTATTCCTTGACAAAGAGTAAAAAATAATGAATTAGATTTATACTGTCAATTTACTATTCACGGCCTCCTTATCAGCATCTTGCCAAAATCCTTACTAATCAGCTTGTTCTGCTTGACCATAAAATCAATAGCCCTTCTTACCAATGCCTCACTGCAGTTTACACTGTGCAGCAACTCGTGAAACCTAACTGTCGTACCCACTGGCATCGAGCGCTCAATCTTTTCAATAATGCTTTCAATCTCAGACATATATTCTGGCCTGGCCATGCCTTCAATAATATGGCCCTGAGCTACTGCATTCATCGTACTAGCCTGGAAGAGACGGATGGCCTCATCAACATGCTTGGTGGTGACCACCGAGGACAGCTCCATTTTGGCCAAGCTTTCACTCAATCTGATAATGGCCTCTAACTGTCTCACCGTAATGGGAATTGTGCCCTTCTTGGCACCCTTTTCTTCATACCCACTTACCTGCTTTCTAATGTCAACATAGAACCTATTCAGTTTGGACGAGGCAGCCTCAGAAAGAGTAGGAAACACTTTAGATTTCGCGTACTGTACATAATTTCTAACAACATCAACAGGAATGGCACCACTGGCATTATTGCCGTTGCTGTCCTGCTTGTGTAGATTTAGCACATGCTCTGCCATAATCCTATCCTCTGATCCGCACTTATCCTTAATTATAAAAATGCAGTCAAATCTAGAAAGAATCGTCGTTCCAAATTCAATATTCTCAGACGGTGTTTTAAAATCATCATAGCGGCCAAACACCGGATTAGCTGCTGCCAATACAGCTGTTCTAGAATTAAGAACCGTAGTAATACCTGCCTTGGCAATAGAAATAGTCTGTTGTTCCATAGCCTCGTGGATTGCCACTCTGTCTTGCTCATTCATTTTATCAAATTCATCAATACAGCATATTCCACCGTCCGCTAGCACTAATGCGCCACCCTCGAGGTAGAATTCGTTATTCCTATCCTTGATTATAGAAGCCGTAAGACCAGCAGCTGAACTACCCTTGCCAGAGGTATAAACACCGATAGGAGTGACGCTTTCCATAAACTTCAGAAGCTGTGATTTAGCAACCCCAGGATCGCCCAGTAGAAGAACATTTATGTCTCCTCTCAGAGTTATCCCATCTTCCCTCACTCGTCGTGTTCCGCCAAACAGCATGCATGCTAGTGTCTTCTTAACATCCTCATGTCCATAAATACCCGGTGCAATACTCCTGGCTAGCTTCTCATAAATGTCCTCCTTGGCCATCTGCTTAAACAACGCCTCCTCCTCCTCGGTGAATATGGTCCTTATCTTAGATTTTGAATTTTCAACTCCAAGCACCTTCAGAAACGAAAAGCTTTTTTCCTCAGAACTTCTTATTGAATATATTCCTGTGATCTTCACCTGGTTTCCTGGGCTGATTTTATTCACAAGAGACCCTTCCAATATAATACTGAAGTGTCGGGGTGTTTCTCCTGTTGGAATATCCTCAAAATTCTCCTGGATCTTAGCATACTGCACGTCAGACACAACACTCTTTTCAGGTATAATAATATACGGGTCAATAGGACATTTGGTACTGGTATCACAGGATCTGGGTATTATATCCCTTACCATCTTGCTCTGTAGACAGCTCCTGCATGTCACATATAGCTCCTTGGGCTTGGTTACAATTGAAGATGCTGACACAACAATTCCCTGGATTTTTACTATTTTATTGGACTTTAAAGCAGAGAGATTCCTTATTTTTGTGCAATTTCCAGCACTGCTGAAGAGTATTTGAAAGTTCTTTAGCTGAAAATGGGAGCATGCCTCTCTTTCGAATACTTGAATGGTTGATTCGGGGTTTGCCAACAGTCTGTTGAACAATTCCTGGTTGAACAGTCCTATGTGCTCAAGTTGAATATTTAAAGAAAAGATGTTTTGGGCAAGATTGGTGTGGAGCTGGTTGAGGTAAGACTTGTGTGTTGTTTTAAATTCCTTTACAAACTCCACAAACATTTTCCCAAGCGTCTCCTCGCTTATAACCCGGTCGTTTGCAATGAGGTCAATGGACTTTATTTCGCTGGCATGGTATTCCATGGGGAAGGAGTGTAAAACTTGGATATTCGCAAAGCGCTGGGATTGTTCTTGAATGGGCTTTGTGATTGAAACAAGTCGCCCAGTTGGCAAATAAAATAATACAACAGCCTGCAGAAATAGAAAATCACAGGCTTGGCCATGCAAATTCCCATAAAAACCGAAACACCCAGTACGAGACTCGAACTCGCAGCCCTCAGATTAAGAGTCTGATGCTCTACCGATTGAGCTAACCGGGTTGAGGAGAAAAGTCTATGTCTTTATAAATCCAAACAATATGCATTCGTTGAGCTAGAACATTAGCAGTTTTTGCACGGAGGAAGAATGCTAGAAGTAAACTACAACAAAGCCAGATTTGCTGTTAGACACTTCAGAAAACAACTACATTTTTCTAAAAGACGTGCATTTATTTTAAATAGTCGTCTTGTAACAAGTTCCATCCACCGAGTACAAATGACAGTTGCTCAGCAATCCCTCAACGGTATTTCTAATATCACTCTCACTGTACTTGTCACGTAGCATTGCCACCACCACCTCAATGTCCAGCCCCTCGCTATCTTGGTTGTTCTTGTATACCTCCAGGATATCATTCTGTATCTTTGAAAATCCTATGCTTGGTCGTCTTTCATCTTTCCTCTCAAGCTTATTTGTGAAGAATAGGTGCTGGTACAGACAACTGGTCAGATGGTAGGTCAATGCATTTCCGTCAACAGTACATATGGTGGATACATTCAGTGTCTTCTTACTAGCAAATATCTTAATAGATCCTGTCAGTTTCAAGAGAGCCCCTTCCTTGATTTGATCCGCAGAAAGCTCCTCAAAAGAACCGTTGGTCCAAAAGGCACACTCAATCTTGCCTGTGGTATCATCTACCTCAAAGATAAAACCTGTTGAAATCTTCTTGAAGGATGTCACATATCCACAGACTTGCACGTTGGAAACCTCAAATCGATCAACAATTGGTACCGATGATGAATCGTCTGTGCTAATACTATTTATCTGCTTGTTAGAGAGACATCTGAGTGTCTTTACTCCTGTGTATTCATGTTTCTGGGAACTTTGGAGAAATCCGCCTTCAAACTCTTCCATGGGTAGATCAAAGGAAAGAAGCAAAACGTCCAGTTGTACTAAGGTCATATTGTTTTCAGTTTAGTACTAATCGCCCATGTAGTCTATGCTGACAGTTCTATCTGCAAGTATCTTTCATTGAAGCTTTGCCGTCTACATTAATCCATCAATATCCATAGAGAATATATGCAAGTTTATAGTATGCTAGCCTTTCTTGTAGTTTTTATCAAACTGCTCATATTTTCTTTGATTTAAATTTACATTTCCAGCTGTCGTCTGCAAATAGCAAATATCTCTACGCTCTTTATTAGGCTATCGTGCAACATCCACTTTTAAGTTTTTAGGTGCGTAATGTCCATATTATTATGGAACAGCTTCAGCAACGAATCCTTTTCTCAACAGTCAGACTTCAATTTCTTTTGAAGATTTTTACTCCAATGCCAATCAAGAGACAAAAGAAGGATAGAGATGCAACTAGCATGGTGCGTGTGACTCTGGCCAAGTACAAGGCAATATCTAGGTCTTCTAATGTTCCTGTCACCGAGACAACCTCAATGACGATTTCAGAGCAGTTATGGCTTACAAGAGTGTCGAAGTACTACCAACATTCCTCAGCATTGAGAACTACCGCATAAGCTGTGCATACCACTTGAGGATTGTCAAGGCAAGAAGTAGGAAAGACTAGATCTGTATGCAGCATGGATATAACTAAATTACAAATGCGTATGGCTATGCTATTTATTGTTTTATTTTTCATTTTCTAATACTGCATAAATACTTTCCTGCTCCCTGTTCATTTCTAATATCTTAAAGCCTGCCTCGTTTACAAGGTTTTCAAGTGATTCTTCGTCAAATAGGAAATAGTATCTGAGTATATCCTCCTCTCCTCTCCAACTTACAAAATATTCGTTCTGACTTCCATCAATAGCCGAAAACTTGGTTTTTCTTGACGCTTCTTTGTGCCAGACGTAGAGCAGGCATTTTCCCTTGTTTTTCAACACCCTTTTCATTTCGAATAAACAGTTTGCCCGTCTTTCATGCGAACATAGATGATGAACTACTGCAATGCTCAGAATTACATCGAACACATCGTTTTTGAAAGGTAAGGTGTGTATGTCTCCTTGAACTAGTCCAATGTTTGGCTTGTTTGAGGCTTTCCGCAGTAGATTTGCAGAATAATCAAGCCCTATTGTGTTTGGATGGAGAAACTGCCTTCCATTTCCACAGCCTGCATCCAAGACAAGATCTGTGGATTTTATTTGCTCTTTAATGAACTGTGCCGTGAATGGCCACGGCTTTGCCCTTGAGTTTGAGAATTGCTGGGCTTTATAACTGTAAAATCTATGGACGTATTCTTTTTCAAAATCCATTGAGTATTGGGCTACAGTAAAGTGAGTACGAGTCTATTTGAAAATATAAACATTGAATAATACGTAGTAAATGCAATACTATTATCTTCATCACACAAGGAGGTTGCACTACTCAAAAGTACAACGTACCTGTTAGTGCAACTGAAGCGATGATCCTATACGTTGATGCAAATTTAAACAAGAAAATGCATGAATGTACAAAAACAGTATGTGGTGGTTAAAATTCATTTACTGGAATGCTGGTATTCTGTTCTTTGTTTCCTTGAAATAGAATGATACAAACAAAATAAATGCAAGCGTAACAAAAAAATATCCTATGAAAACCGGGTTGTATTGATCCTCGACTGACCCTTGAGGAATAAACATCGATATCATAGCACTGATCCAGTTGCAAGAAGTAGCAAATATGGCTCCAGGTGCCACATATTCCTGTGGAAACACCTCGCTCAGAATTACATATGGTATTCCACTCAGACCAATGTTAAATCCAAAGGAGAACAGGTACGAGGCATAGAAAACTTGAAAATGCAGATAAAAGGCTACACAGCAAATGGATGTGATGGAAGACGATGTAAGAATCAGCGATTTCCTTCCAAAGTGCTCAAGAAGATATCCTGATAGAATAGTAACTGGCAATCCTATAAGAAGAGATAGCACTACGTGGTACTGGAAGTTCTCGCCATAGATAGAACGTGCATTGAGAGACAGCTGATTGATTCCACACAAGTTTTGAACAATGTGGAAGAATGCAGAAAATATTAGAGACTTCAATGCCTTGGGATTTACTAGCAGTGAGAGTAAAGAACTTTTTCCATCTTTCAGCGAGGAGTTGTTAAAGGGAACAGAAAATGATAGTAATACCGGGAATACAAAGAATACGCCAGCAATTCCTAGCATTATGCTGTGATAGTGCTCCGTAAAGAACGAAAATGTTGCATTAATAAACAGCAATCCTCCGACAAGACCTATACCATAAAGTGAGGAGAACATTCCCCTGACATTTATTGGAGAAATCAAGCTAAGATAGCAAGGCATGGTGCTAGCAATTATTCCAGCAGCAAACCCTATTAGAAATCTACCTAAATAGAACAAATATAAGTATTCTGTACAATAGCAAAATAAAGCAGAGAATGAGAAGGATAAAGCACTAAGAGAGAGAGTTACTCTACTGTCAACACGAATGTTGTAGACAACTATATTGGAAAGAAAAGCGGCAAAAAATACAATACAAAAACTGTTTGAATCAAATCTACTACTCAACTTTTTGAAGTTTGCAGAAATCTCTGTGGGAAGAGCTTGAATGCTAAGCAGTTCGATGCCGTAAATAAACGGAAGAAGTACTGTGATGAGTGTGGTGTATAAAAGCCTTGGTGAGATGGTGCGAGCAGCGGTGGTTTCTTTTTGGTCCATGAGGATAAAAAATAAAAAATTTTTAAAGCTAATATACTTATACTTTTGAGGCATTTACCAGTGTAGAAACACGTCTGCCTTTGCCGTAGCCTTGTTTACGTTTCACATCACTACCATGGTGCTTACTAATATCTTGGAAACGCTAAATACCCCTGTCAGTCTCATAAGGGGCATTGGTTGCATCACCGACAGCTCTTCTCAAAAAAGATATACAATATGGATTTCTTCATTAATCTTGAAGAGAACATTAGTCACCAAACTGGCATTTAAAGCACTTTGAGTAAATGCGAAAAACTAAAATAGCTCAATAAATTTGTGAGTTAAATTCCTGCACTGAGTTTAAATAATAGTTTGCTTGCTACTCTCTCTGATTGGACAATCATTACCATCAACAATGGGCCTTATTGATTCCACATAACAGCTATCACTTAAAATCATGTTAAAACAAAGCCTAGTTGCATATGATGCATCCCCATCATCTACCGACCTAAATCTGCAATCCATGTTGCAGAATATATCAGTAGAAACACTGCACAGCTTCGACAAAACCATTTTAATTAAGCAAAAATTTGTTGGAACTTCCTGTTAAACTCTGCATATATCAGTCTAACCTTCTTTAATCTTTCATCTTGGGCCCCGTAGTATGTTTCTAATAAGCAAATAAAGCTTTTGAAAAAAGCTTCAATGTTGTTCAATGATTGCCAAAGCTCGCCTTCCGTTATTAAATTATACTTTCTAATTTTAAAGCTGGATCCGTGCTGGTAGAAATCAAAAATATATGAGTTTTTCTTCTCAGAAATAGTGTACAACAGCGAATTGAGGTAGAACAGCGGCTTTCTTGTCTGCCCTTGCAGCACTTTAAGCACAGGCGGATAGAATTTACTAATGTCATGCAAATAGATCATGTTTATCTGGGAGATGCATCTTTCAAGATCGTCCGAAAGTGGCTTGAGCGAATATTCAAACTGTGGATGAACAAGCCGTACTTCAAAAAGATGTGCAACCACGTTCATAAACTCATCTGACGTCCAGGCAATTTTGTTGCTTTCGAATAGAACAGCAAATATGAAAATTGAGGGGTCAAACTCACGGTTGGTGATAAATAAATCCCAAAGATAGTTCGATGGGAAGATATGGGAATAGATAGACTTTTGGTAATTAACAAGAGTCTTTCTCGATTCCAGCGTATTCAAAACATCTAGAGTAGTAACAATATTGGCACTCCTGTGTTTTGAATCCTTGACGGCACTGGTTGTTAGGTTTTCTAGCTCTTCTTTAATCTCTTTAATCCTCAGGTAGTCCCTGTTTGCTGACAGTAGGGGATATTTCACCAGGGAATCCTCAATGTTGAAAGAAACCAGGCTGGTGTTGCTATATACATAGGCGCCCTGTATTTCAGGAAGCATGCTTACCATTAGGTTTTGGACCCGATGCTTTGGAATGCCAAAAAATACAACATTGCCAAGAGTATCATACCCTCGTCTTCCCGCTCTCCCGCTCATCTGCTTATAATTCATGGGATCGAGCTGAAGTGAGTCCCCGGCAAATACAACTGTTCGGCATGGCATATTAATACCCAAGGCTAGTGTCTCCGTTGCAAAGAGAACCCTAATATGCTTTTTTCTAAAGAGAATCTCGACGGCTGATCGGTACTTTCTGTTCATCGCAGAATGGTGAATTCCAATCCCCCTAAATGCCATGTCTAGAATGTCTTTTGGTATGCCTTTAATATCTGCAAACTCCTCTTTAACTTCATAGTCCGTAAGCTTTGTGATTGGATCCAAAAAGGTAAACCTGATGTCTCTCTGCTCGGGTTCAATCATCTGTTCCGCAGCAATGGATTCTTCAATCCAAGAGGTCTTCGTCTTCTCCAAATCCCGTGTCCTTTTGGCCTCTTTCTTTAGTGATTCCATAAGCTTATCCTTCTTCTTTTTAATATCAGATTTCTCCAATTTTTCATACACCAGCCTTGCTAGCCTTGTAACAAAGTCTCGATCAGTATTGAAAACAATAACAGGCAGCATGTCAGAGTCTTTAAGTGTGTTTAGAAGCTTCATAATATTGTCAACAATGTAATTCTCAGACGAGTCAAAATTAAATGCATCGTGTGCCTCGGCAGTAAGAAGATTGTGTATTTCTTCAACCTGCTTTTCATTGAGGATGCCTTCGCTGACCCAGCTCCTAAATGTAGTCAGAAGGTGATTCTGATACTCACGGATATCGGCCTTGCAGATGATGTTACTTTGGAAAAACTTTTTTGGTGCTAAGTGTTTTATCAGCTTCTTATGTGATGCATCCAAGATCATATAAATATAAAGGTAGATGTTTAGAAGCTCTTCGGGTAAGAAGTGTAAATCATTGCCAAATCCAAAATTTTTAAGATGTGAGAAGGAATATGGGAACATACCATTCAGGGGCACAAATGCAGGCTTGATGGGAATATCCTTGAGATTATTCTCGTCAACCTCCTCTTCATCCTCAATGAACTTTTTCTCAGTATATACATAAGATTTTAACTCGCAATATCTTTCTCCATGGTACACTAGCTCACATTCACGGCCTTTAGAATTTTCGATGTTTTTAAACCAATCGTAGAATCCATCTAGATTTCCGAGAGTGGCAGAAAGGAGAAGAAGTGGGCACTTTGCAAGATGTATGATCCTTTCAATCCTCAATCCAAGGGAACTGTCATTAATCTTGTGTACTTCGTCAATGATAATGTACTTAATATTAGAACAATCTTTGCTATTTAACAATGACTCTAACATCGCCGGCACGGTTATCAGCACCTGACAGTTAAATGGGTCGTTACATCTATCCGCCATAAGAGTGCCTTGAAGAGAAACTTTAATGTTTTTTGAATTAAATCTAGCGTATATGTCTGCAGAAACCTGATTGACTAGTGCTTTTGTGGGAAGGCAGAACACAACCATGTCGGTGTCGCTGCTCCTAAGAATCTTTTCGATGGCGTAGAAGCATATGAATGTCTTTCCAGAAGAAGTTGGTGCAGAAACTATGGCAGATTTGTTTGCATCTACAGCATCTAGCAGGTTTACCTGCCACTGATCAGGATCAAATGGCACTCTTTTATCCTTGCGTGTACCAAGTGTTCTCTTGAGATGATCTCCGGCATATTTCAGCTGAAAATAAAGATCCAAGTCGTTGGGAGCGGATGTGGCATTGGGACTGAAGGATATATTCAGTTTTATCTCAAGCTTTTCAAGAATTTCAAGAGCAGTGGCCTCAAATCTAGCCTCCACAAGTTTTGTAATAACAAACTCAAGCTCATTTTTATTATACTTGGCTTTTGTCACATAGTTTTCAATGTATTTGAGACATGAAAGATACAATGGAACCAAGACTTTCTCATCAACCTCCTCGTTTCTTGTTTCTAAATTCCAAATATCAGAGTAAAGCTCGATTTTCAAAAGTAGCAATCTCCTGTTGATATAGTCGTTATTGATCTTGATTTTCTCCAGCATAGATTTTTTGCCTTTTAAATTAGGCACTTTAACATATGCATCATAGAAGTTCCTAAGCCAAACATTATCCGCTTGCTCTTTTTCTTTTCTAATCCTTTCCTCGTTTTCCTGAATTATTTTAAGCATCTTCCCACTAACTTTCTTTGGCTTTTCAGCTGACTCCCTCACTATTGTACTGAAATGAAATTTTCCGTCATAAAGACTCATTGCTGATCTTCTGATGTTTGCGAGATGCTTCATGGAGATCTGCTCTGGAATGGCCGGCATTATGAGATCTAGGTCCTTTCCAGACCAGGGCTTTTCAGTCCTTATGTCCAGAATGCTTCTATCAATACTATTTGCATCAATATCTGATGGCTTTGTTCTTTTTCTTCTTAAACCCTTAAATATTCTACCATCAAAATATATTTTATCAAGAATACTTTTGGAAAAGTTGTGCTTCAGCATTGAATAGACCATTTCCTTGTCAATTTTGAAGTTTCCTGCCTCATAGATCCATTCTTCAGAGAAATTAAAAAACTCTTTGGCCATTAAGGAAATGTCAAAATTATATGCTTTGGAACTAACTAAAGCACTGCCAGACTGATCGTGTAAAGACACATCATTTGAAAAGGCACTTGTGTAGTTGGCTTCCGGATCAATTACTTCCTTTGGACTGGAAACCAGTGTGAATATAAAAGGAACCTCAAAAAGAAGCATATCTAACAGTCCTACATAGAGACCAGATGATGATAGAAAATCATTAAGCTTGGATCGTTTATAGCAGCACAATGCAAATGCAATTCTTGTATTCTCAAGTGTGTCTCGAATCTTGTCGAAGGTTATGAAGGTACCGTCATCCAACATCGAAATTGCAAGATTAAAATATGGATTCTCAGTTATTTCATAGAAGAAAAGCACATCCTTTAATTGATACTGCTTGAGGTTTTGAACTATGTATTGAAAATGGAGAAAAATTGTCTGGAAAGGGCACTGCTCTATGTTCAATGAGTACCGGTCCACTGCAGTGAGCACAACACTGTTAACATCAAGAATAATATTGCCAATTCCGGAGAATGTGGCAGTTACATTGCAGTAGTTCATGTGTGGCAGAGTCTGTGAATGTTCACTCTCTTTTTGCATGGGATAAAAATTTTAAAAAGTAAAGAATCATATAGTCTTCAATCTGAGGGATTCAAAGACATGTGTGATGTAGAATATTTGATGTATCTTGATGATACCTCTGCTTTCTTTATTGTTGCCCTACAGATGCAAACAAGTTTTAAGTGTCATCTAAATTTTGGCAACGTATGCGGCTTCTAGATATTAAAATGTCAAATAGCTAAAAATAAACATTACGATGTTATCAAAACAAAACAAAGATCTTCAGTACCAAGGTGTGAAGATAAAACACAAACTCATGTTTCATCCAATTCAAAACCAAAACATTTATTATTTTTGTTTCGCATTCTCCCTGGTCTATGACTACCAAAGTAAGGGAATACAGAACTAAAGTTCCATACACCGTGCATGAGTGGAGAAAAGGCCAGAGATACGTTCTGGCAAAGTATACTACAGATGACGTTCAGATCCTGGATATCAAGCAGAGAAAAGGCGACGGATCGATTGTGACAGAGTCGCATAAGATTCTAAACATGTCTAAATGGCTGCCGGGTGTTGTTAGGAAGATTTTGAATGAAAACGCGATGCTTGTGGAAGAGTTTTCGACCAATATTGATGTAATTAAACTGCTATGTAATGACGAGTCTGACAAGGAAGTTGTGGTAACCACAGAGAAGATCAAAACAGAGGGGCTTCTCAAAGAGATGGACGTAGAAAAAGTACAGGAAGTGAAAGGTATAGAAAATTCGAAAGATCCATTGAAGGATATTAAATCTGAGAATCTAGAAGATGGTGTCGATAAGAAAATGACAGTAAAGTTGAAGAGCAAGGGTACTCAAATGGATGATTCAACATTTTCTACCGTCTCAAGTAGCTGCGAGACGTCATATGTTAATAAGCATTATGACTCAAATACCTTTACACTATCAATCAAAACATTGGTCAAGAGCGAAAAAGAGGACAGTGTTTTCCAGGTCGAAGGTTCGAAGGTTCAAGTCTACGATCTATCACAGGGCAGAGAGCCATTCTGCTACGTCTACAAACTGATTACTGTTACAATCAACAGCATGGTTTTTGGATGGATTGCAGATAAGATTAAAAATTCAGTTAGAGACATGTTGGCAAAGTTCCACGAAAAGGTGATTGAGACTGAAAAGGAATGGAAGGAGATTAAAGAGGAGGAGCTATTGAAACTAGAAGAGGAAATGGTGAAGAGGTTTATGAAAATGTAATAAAGCGCTTTCAATTTACGTTATTAGCTTGCATGGTTGTCTTTGTTTTTAGCTTTGGCAAAGACTCGAAGCCCTGGTGCAAAAATGCCACCAGGTTGATTTTACTTTTGTCTGCAGGCATTTCCCACAAATTTTTTTCAAAAAGTTTTTTCTTTGCACGTCTGGAAGGGAATTTTGCATTCTACAACTTTTTTTGACATTTTGTGATTACAGTTTCAATGATCAGAATTTTGGAAATAAAATTTAATTGATCAATTTTCTCTAATTTTACATTCTTTTTTGTATAAGATTTTCGCTTACACTTTTCTTCATCAAACTCGGCAACGTCTATGTTAAATTCCAAATGCTGAACTATTTGCTGTTGCGAAGGACCTGCCCTTGCTGTCTTGCATCTATTTTTCAATATCAGGTCTTATTTTGTTTAATTCCTCACTTTCAAGCCTCATCTTCAGTTCAAAATACTTTTCTTTAAATTTATTTGTTGATTAAATGTTTGGAGCATGCAACGCCACAAAGCAGGACGGGCTTTGGCCCCGCTCTTGGCAGTCTTTGCCGGGACTTGTTCTTTATTTGTTTTGCCTTCTGTTTAGGTTTAATAATGCAAAAAATTTAAACTTCCCAAAACTTTCATAAAATTTGAAAATAAAATTTTATTTGAAAATATAAAATCCCCATGTCGAAAAAACAACTCCAAGATCAAGGTTTGAAAGAAGTGGCGACTACGAGTGTTATGCTGAGGAATAAAACACGTGCAAGTATGGCCAGTATGAATATTGGCAGGGGATGTGTTGAAGGCCCTGTAGATGTTCCAAAGGACTTTTTTAATGCAAGCAGCTTAGGAGAAGCAGTAATGCAGACTGTCCCCGAGGAGAGCCTACATGGTGCTATGCAGATGCCTGGTGCACACAAGTACCGCTCCTCTGTTTTAATTGAAAATTTTTCAGAGAATAGCGAGAGGCTCAAAAATTCAGAATGCACTAATTTAATGAGTGTAGGAGAGACAAAGCTGTCACAAAGGAGCAAGAAAGGTATGCAGCAAGAAGTACAGAAGTTCAAAAGGAAGCTGAGTAGGATTGAGGACGAGCTTAAAAAGATCAAAAAAAAGAGGATTGTATTTAACGAAAAAGAAAAATTGCTAAAAAGTAAGAGAATTAAGGTTGTATCAAAGATTAAACAAAGAGAGATACCGTTGGAGTACTTTGAGGAGCTCCACGAGTCGCAGAAAGAAGTAGAACCGTACTTGATCGCAGAAGAGGATTTCATGGAGCAGATGGCGATTGAGAAGCTTGTTGAGCTTAGTAGAAAAGCAAATAAATACTGAACAGTTTAAAATGTAAAAAGCCAAAGTCCAATGCTCACATGCAATGAGACAGTTGATTAAATAGCACTTATTTACACATAGATAGATTGATGCTACTGGCCTTGTAGCATACTTGCAGCTTGCTAGTAAATATTGT
The DNA here is from genome assembly GCF_000231115.1 of Vittaforma corneae ATCC 50505. NCBI lineage: Eukaryota > Fungi > Microsporidia > Nosematidae > Vittaforma > Vittaforma corneae. The sequence continues at coordinate 15,687 of NW_006889855.1, read as the reverse complement.
TGTGAGCACGGTCGAAGCGTTTACAGTCAAGAAAATGTGGCAAAATGCATACAAACAGCATTCTTGCTGCACTGTGACGTTAAAAGAGAAACATTGCTGTAGATTTTTGGCCAGCATCGTGCAAATTTGTGTCTTAATTTTTAATTAAATTTCTTTCTGAAATTTGGAAAAGACGAACAAACTAAGCGACATGGCTGCTACTTAAAAATGCATTGATGTGTCGTATAATGACTGTAGACCTTCATGCTACGACATTAAAGATAGAAACCACAACTTTGGTATTGCAGTCATTGGAAAAATCAAATAGTTCATGGTTTGGCATGTCCTGCAAATAACCGCTAGCACAGGCAGTGTCAAAGACAGTATTGGCTATTCAACCTGTCATTTGTGTAAAAGCTTGGGTTTATAGAATGTGTTGTAAATATTAAAGATAAGTTAAGACGTAAATGGATTTAATAAAATAGACCTGCTTATATACAGCAATTCATTAAAATCAACAGCACTCTTTTATTGAATATGTGCATTGATGAGGTTCCTCAAGCCTACAAACAGAGTCAAAATGCCAACAGCCAACAAGCCATATGCTTGGAGAGTGTTTCTTTCAAATGTTTTTAGATAAAATACACTAGGAAAAATCATCGTTATAAACGATGACAAAATTACACAGCATATTATGCCGTATTTTGATGCAACAAACTCAATGCTGGTAAGTATAAAAGCCAGTGTCAGTAGTAGATTGGTCATAATGTCTTTGGATTTTGAACTAGTTACAAATAGTGTGCTTTGAATTTCTCTCCTAATTGGATCTAACTGTAACGGAAATGTAAAAATGTTTGAAAGAAGTAATATTAATGAGCTGGGTGTTCTGATTAGACTATTTTCAACATTTGAAAGCCAGTTTACATCGGGACTGGGCATGCCAATATACCCTGACACCCCAACGATAATATAGCCCAAGGAGGCTAATATGCCACTGCAAAATATTGACGTTTTGCTTTGAAAGGTTTCACTCGATAGAATCTCAACCAGGCCCAATTGCTGTGCAAAGCATGCACAAGTAAGCCCAAGACTATCAAAGCATTTCTTGGAGTGGTTTTCAATACGCACATCTTGTATATTTGACTTGTAGTTTTTTATTGAGAAGGCATAAGTCAATACACAAAGTACTAAGAAATTGATCGTATTCCTAGATCTTCCAAAAGAGTAAGAGTTTGGATTGGACAAAATGAGTGTTGAAAGAAACAGCACTATTCCCAGGATTGACAATGGCAGAAGTCTGCTCGTCTGCATCGTCGATGATATTAACGATGAACTACTGAGAAATCTAAAGCTCAGGTCTACCGAATAACAGACTATCATACATCGGAATAGAAACGAGATCGTTCTCACGTACATGTGCGTCTTTTTACCCATTGTGTTTTCTGAAATAGCCATGTACGACGTGTTGTTGGTCTTTTGTGAAATTCTTGAAAGCAGTAAGTTTGAACAGCTTGATATTATTCCTCCTATCAAAAATATTGACATGACTCCATTTAATATTCCATTCTTTGAAATTACAAGGGGAAATTTAACCATGGCTGTGATCAGATAGATCTTTGATGCTTGAAGGATCCCATTTAGGTTGGAGACTGTGTTTCTTGTGGTCAGTTCGTTTTCAGGCATTTTTCTCCCCTAGATCAACATTTCTTATTTATTTTAATTAGGCTCTATCAACAAATAATATCCAAAAGATTATTCATAATATCAATACAGACGATATCAGTAATGTCCGCATAATGTCATGTCAATTACCCTATTTATGGTCTATCGGCATGATCAAGTTATGTGTATTTAAGGTTAATTTTTAATCTATCACTGGGTTTGTAGTATAATTGATTTTGGTATTTAAATCTAACTTTAATATATAC
>NW_006889855.1:0-13148 GCF_000231115.1 Vittaforma corneae ATCC 50505 | reverse complement strand
TAAATTCCTAGCCAACAAAAAATAGTCCTGGCATGGGAGAAGAAAACTTAAACATAGAACTGACAAAGATACTGGGAAAAGTCATGCAGAGCAGCTATAAAAAGAAGGAAGTCTCGGATATTATGGAGAGGATTATCAATAAAATAGAGAATAAGGTTATAAACAAATACAATGACACGGAAATAAAGTCTTTGAGAATGGAGTTTGAGGAAATCAGGAAAAGCTTCTACGACTTATAAAGTACAACAATGAGTGAAATACTAAATCGTACAATGAATTGAAGGCATCGGTACAAAAAGCAAGCCAATGCATGATTAAAAGAATGGTCTTTTTGTCTTTAAAGCCTAGCACTCGTATTAGCCCCCAAAACATTTTGACAGCCATAAGAATCCAAAGAGAGACAAAGTAGGGCAGTGGCATGTTGAAGGCTATAGTTTAGATGGACCCCCGTGCTTGGTAGAAAATAAACAATTACAAGTGCATTTTATTTACATATATTATTTGATATGCTTACTGTGCTACTTCTGCCTCCTTTTCAAGAATAGACTTGATTATTAGCACCCTCCTCTTTCTTTTGTCATACACCATGAATATTCTGTGAAAATCAAGATCATCCAGCATGTTATCTTCCACAATGAAGAACTGCGCTCTTTTCACATCAACACACTGCTCAAGTAGTGCATCTAAGTAGGAAACAAACTCTTCTACATCCTCGTGGTTCTTATACATGGTAAAAAATACAAAAGAGAGCTCATTCTTCAGCATGCCATGTGATATGTTCCTAAATGACTCCTTAGTCATCGTTGAAAAATCGTAATAGGGAAAGGCAAGCTCCAGTGCAGAAACGTAGAATCTAAGTGGCTTTGGAATGGTCTTGTGCTTCTTTTGTTCCCTAGTTTGTTTACACGAGTATGCTTCAATTTCTAAACTTCTTCTTGGATCAAAGGCCTGAAGCCTTGAGAGCAAGGCGTTTGTTTTGATTATACTGCCAATTTCTAAGAATTTCATGAGGGTAAATAAAGCAATCAAAGTAAATCACTGAATTTAAGTCATCAAACGGTATGCTTGCATTGTGTGTGGCTTGCATCAATGCTACTAACGTAACAAATATACAATATTGACATCTGCAAGGATGTAAGCGTGAGGTAGGCATTAGTCAGAAGGAATATAAAATGTATTTCACATTAATTTACTATTGATAGAGCTTACATTCTCTAGTATGATAAATTTATGCATCTTCCTTAATCAATAAATCAGTTTTATATGCAATGCTCTGCTGTTAAAATAGGTGGCATGAAACTAAGTGTTTATGCTTAAATCGAGTTGTCAGCCGGTGTTTGTTATTAAATTCTCAGGTTCTATTCAAAATCCAGTCAGATACGTTTACTCAGTGCTCGTGAATACCTGTCAAACACCCATTCTAGTTTTCAATAGACGTCAAATACAATGCATAGCATTGTAAATAATCTTCTTTGTCTTTTATTTCTGTTCGCCCATTCAAGTGCAATGCCAATCATCGATTTACTCCAAACCTTTACTTCAAAACAAACACAAATATTCTCAGCATTTCTCAACTCGTACAGTGAGCTAAGACAGATGAAGAATGTTAATAAAAATCTCACTCTTATGGCCCAGTGTATGCTGAATGAATACAATCAAGGGTTTTCAAAGTGTTTAAATCACTATTTGACTAATGAAATTGACAAGCTAGTTCTACAACTCCATCAGCAGGTTGATTTAGAACCATTTTACTGTTCCCTCATTCCATTGTGTACTGAAGAATACCTTCAATCTGATTTTTTCAGGTCTGTTTGGAAATACGGCAATTTTTATAACCTTGCCAAGCTTTATGCAGAGAAGTGCGTGGCTTTGAAAATTTTTAACTATGAGTTTGGAGCTTGGGTTATTGAAAACTTCGTTTTAATGAAGGAGTCTGTGGTTATACTTTGTGAATCAGTGGACTATCTGAAATTGTTTAGGGATATTGGATTGGACTTTATACTGATTAACAGAATTAACTCCCTTATTAAAAATGCTGATGAAAGTGGAATAGACCTTTTGGATTTTCTAGTGTACTATGCTGATAAGACTAGCTTCGACCTTCTTGAAAGTATTGAAATTAAGCTTGAAGGCACAAGTAAAGCTTGTAAAAACAGCAAGTCCAAAGATGACGACTTGGCACGTAATTCTTTAATTTACAACATAAAACCATTTGAATACAAAGCAACAGAAAAAGAGTGTATAAAAATGGACACTCCAGTCTCGTCTGACACGTTTCCAAATCCCCAATCAGAATCGGAGTTTTCAGCCACGTCCTTTCTTTTCATGATTTATAAAAGAATTAAGTCCGTTGTAATCAGACAAAAGGTAATTGTGGAAGCAACCAATTTAGTCAAAAACAGTCTGATTGACTCAAAAATAATGATTGATTTGCTGTTAGAATTTATAAAAATTGACTATTGCTCAGTTTTTGGAATGCTAAATGAATTTCAAGAGAGTGTTTGGGAGCCTTATCAAATTGTTGAAATAATGACAGGTACTGATATCTCAAAAAGCATTGGTGATATTGATAAGCTTAATAATTTTGGAAATGTCAACATATCAGATGATTTTTCTTACACACAACCGAATAATGATGATGTTTATGCAGAGAACGAGTCTTTAAGTAATATTTCTAATATTACGCAATGCTCATCCAATTCACTTACTGAAAACAAGGAAAAGCAACCCATTCATGCCTTCAATGTAAAAGATGCCTTTGGAATTTCCTCGATTGATCCATTAATTATTACCTTTGGTGACGTTGATTCTGTCAAAGGTGGTAGTTCTAATAGATTTTTCACTCATATTTTACCGACGCTCAAAAGTGTTTTAAATGATGAAAGCCTTATCAGCATTGCTCTAAAATCCAAGTTTACAAAGCTAAAGTACCTAAAAAACTCTGTGTTATTCTCTGTTCTTAAAGATAAAGCAGCAGATGTGCGAGTCTTTGCTTTAATGCTATTCTTCAACGAAGCTTTAATACTCAATCATTTTGAAGAGATAATCGCAAAAATTGAGAAAAAGAACGAATTTATCAAACTTGTTCTGAGTAAAATCATGCATGACGAAGTAGCAAAGTAAAACTACAACCAAGCAAATAACAATAAAAGTCCACTCGTATTATTCCTACTCATGGCATTTTCTAATAAACCACACAGCAACTCCTTGGGAAATTTTATTTATTCTTCTTGAGGCTCATCGTCGCTGGCCTTGGCCTTCTTTCGATTCGCTAAGATTGGGTTCTTCTCAATTAATCCTTGATCCTCGTTCTTAACAATGAAAGATGGTGTTTTAACTACTCTTCCCTTAACACAGATCTGGCCCTTGTAAATCATACATCTAGCATGGTGAACGTTCCTGGCAATTCCAGCCTTAAACACTTGGTATTGCAGTCTTCTCTCAAGATAATGGTTTAAGTCAAAATTCAAAACCTCTTTCAATCCTCTTCTGATATCTTCGGCATCATTGAAATCAACACTTGAAATCAGCCCATACTTAATAAGCTTGTTAAGCAAAGCACGTCCATGAATCATAAACTCTTTTTCATCTGTTGTAATAAGAAGCGTTCTTGCCTTCTTCTTATCAGATCTGGCAAATGTAAGAACAGTCCAGAGTTCTCTCTTGTTCTTCAAACCATGAATTCCCATGAGTTGAAGCTCCTTTACTAGATTATCCTTCTCCCAGGGATTACGAGGATATGTTGCAACCCTTCTGTCTCTACGCACACTTCCCATTTGAGGGAGTAAAAAATTTGCAGAAAAAATTTTATGAGAGATCAGAGCAGGTAAAGCTTCACATTTTCATACTGTTTTTAAGCTATTTGCTTGCTTATTTCTTAAATAAGTTTGGTTTTAAATACTGTCATGTAACTCAAATTCTACGTTAGCTAATTAAATACACCTCCCTTTCTTCAAATTTTTAATGTAAAATTTTTCACTTTAAGCTACCCACGCATGAGAAGCAATGGTTTTAGAAGAGGAACAAGGAAGCTCTTGAGGAAGGATTTTGGAAAGAGGGGCATGCCAGGTCTTTCCAAGATTCTTCAGAAGTTTAAAGTTGGTGATTTTGTTGATTGCAAGATCGACTCTAGTGTTCTGAAGGGGAATGCCACACAAGTACTATCATGGAAAGACTGGCATTATCTATAATGTTAATCCACGTTCATATGGCGTAATCTTCTACAGGAGGGTGGGTGGAAAATACATTGAAAGAGTTATGCATATTAGACCAGAGCACCTTACACTTAGTAGATCTATGGAAGATATGAAGAACAGGCAGAAGAAATATGCTGAGCAAGTCAAAGAGGCATCAAAGTCGGGAATGAAGGTTAGACCTGAGAAAATTCTGCCAAAAGGCCCAAGGCCTGCGTTTACTCTTTCTCTGAAGAATAATACGCCTATTCAGGTTTCTGAAAAGCCTTATGTTCCTTTCTTCTAAATTAAATTTATTTCCAAGGTAAGGGAGTAGTTTATGCTTGAACATGTCTGTTAACACTGTTATATTCTTTTATGTCCTATTTTACACAGCGAAGCTTCGTGTTTGATTTTAATCTCCCCGTGAAAATTGACAAATGCTAAAGTTACATTTATATTATGCATTTAAGACTATTAAGATTCAACATTTACAGACAAAAATCAGAAAGTATTCGCATCTACTGAAAGGTTGTCAGGCGTTGGGAATGTCAAAGATGTCAAGTTATTGCACTTAAAGGTTTGCTGTTAGATCTTTTTATGGAAATTCTATGTAAGAGAAGATCAAGCGGTTGTTGATATGTTTATTTATGCTTATTTTAAATTTTTAATAATTTGGTAGCAAATAACCAAGCTTTGCTGTATTAGTTAGATAGTTAATTTATCTGACTATCCTAATAGTTGATAAACACAAAACAAGTATAGCAATAAATATTGTGCAGTAGTTGCAGCTTAGAACATTAGCTGCTTCTTTCTATTTATCCAGTCTTTATTTACTCAACCCATGTTCCCAAAGTCAATGGATGTTGAAACTACTATCAGCTGGGCTGCAAGACCAAGAAAAGGAAAAAGAACATGCGAATATCTGCAAAAGAACAGAGACGCTATTTTGTGTCTTCCAGCACCCTCAATTTTCAATGTTCCACAGACTATAAAAAGAGAGGATTTGAGTTTAGATGAAGTAGAACCCAAGAAATTATGTTTTTCAGTAAATAAAAACTGTAGAGAGTCCAAGTGGAAAACATTCTATCAATATTTGAGTGACTTTCTAAACCCTGCACTTATCATTGGGGCTTTGCACGTGATCATGAATTTATTCCTTATTTCTGTATTGGTGTACAGTGTCTGTTACATTTTATACTTTGCAAAGATGGATATTTCATATAAAATAGGAATAAAGCAGGCAGAAGCAAGAGCAATAGTAGAAGAGGCAAAGAGAATGTACAAGATAAACAAATGTGATCCTACAACACGTGTTCCTGCCTTAGAAGCGCAGTGTGGGAAGTGGGAATGTATAATCAAAAGTGGGTTTTCAGGTATCAAATATACAAGAATCGTTGCAGAGCTTTTTGCAGATGTTGTTGATGGATTTGTTGGCAGGTTTAAACTAAGGAATTTAATTGTTATAATGGTATTTGTGGCTACAACACTAATTTTCAGAAGAAAATCCTCAAACTAGGCTGAAGTGTATTAAAATTCAGACATGTCCTTTTAAGCTTAAGAATAAATCTTACAAATTCAAACATGTCATTTCTACCTAACATAAAATTTGACGTTTTAAAATAACAATATAACAGTTTATTAAAGTGTTAAAATTACCTTTTATTACTTCTTTTCAGATCCAGCAATCATATTGTTGATTGGGATGTGGATTACTTTTATACAATAAGCAAATAGCCCAAGAGCAATAACTCCAACTAAATGCCCCCTGAGAATATGCCTGAACTGGTCATGCGATGGTTTTTCAGATTCCCTTATGAATTTTCTAATGTTTTTAAGAAACCTTTTTATTGAGTTGCAGCATCCTTTCTTAGCCTGAGGTGTCTCTTCCTTTCTTGATACTTCGCTCACACTTGAAGATGGCATTTGGGGTAGAAAAGTTATACAAGTAAACAAGGAAATTTTTAAAAGAAAAGAGCAATTCAATTCTTTTCCATTGATATTCAAAAGAAAAATACAAACAAAAGTATGGTTGATAAAAATAATACGCTTTATTCAATCTTACCTGCCCAGTCTGCTCATAGCTTTTAATAGAAATAATGCATCCACATTTTTATCTTCAAGTGAGCCGAAAACGCTTTTTAGCAGATTCTCACTTTTCTCTTTTGCATGTTCAAAAAAGTATCTTAACTTCTCATCAAGTATTCTTAGCCTGCTTGCCTTTTCCTCAAACTCAATAGCAATTGCATCTTTGTTAAACTGAATTTCGGGTGTGGCCGTATTCAACACTTTAACATCAATGTTATTTGACGCTTTTGCTTTTTCAAATACATCTTCCCACTTTCCTATTTCACTCCTGATCTGCTCAATCCTATTGTTGGTTGCTTCAATTTCTTTTCTATAGTCAATATCAGAAAAATAGTTGGCATCGCAATGTTTTATTACTTCTCTTGCATACTGTGAATTGTCATTCAGAAAGGCTATGCATTCTTTAATCAGCTCATTAATATTATGTGTGGAAACGTTCTTATAGATTTCATGTGACTTTATCTTCTCTTTGATCACAGGTATATCAATTCTTAGTGTCTCTTCTGAGAGACAGGAATCTTTTGGGGTTTCCACAATTATTGATCCTGATGAAAGGTCTATGCTCTTGTCCAATCTAATTGTTTTTCTCTTTTTTACAACATTATACTGTATGGTACTTTCCTCTGGATTTGCTTCACTCTTTTTACTTGCTGTCTTCTTCTTATCCGTCTTCTTCATTGTATTCTTCTTTGTGATGGTTATTTGTGGGTTTTTCTGCTCGTTATGCTCCACTGTTCCTGTTACATGGTAATCTTTAGAATTCTTTTTGTTTGTTCTTTTTGGTTGTGTGTTAGTCCTGTGCAGATTTACTGTAGTGTTTGGCCTCAGCCTATTAAATACAAAATCATGATTCATATTGTGCTTCTCCTGCATCTTAGAAGATTCTATTTTTGTAAATGCTAAATTTGCGCCTTTGTTTGATGTTTTTCTTGTGAATGTAAACCCCTCACTTGTTTCCATTTAAGGATTGAATGAATCTTGTATTTTTATTTACAAAAAGAAGGGAAAGTCAAAGACAAAATGATATTTGAATATTTAAGCTTACAATATGCACTTACATTATAAGCTTAAAATGCAACTCTGCATGTAAATATGTTATATATTTTAGACATATCCCCTGATTATTAAAAGGCTGTATTGAATGATTTGACAAGTTTGAATTTTATTTTTAGTTGATACTTTGTCTTAAGTCCTACCCTTGAACAGATGGATGACAAACAAGACTTGCTACAAATTCTAGCCGATACACAGAGAAAGTATAAAGGATTTAAAGAAGGTAGCATTAAGTTATTAGATGATGAAATTGCATATATTAAATGTCCAAAATCGTTTAAGTATGATTCATTTATTGAGCTTAATTGTGAAAAGAAGTAAATTATTGCTAGCAATAAATAGAAAATAAGCTTATTTAAGGCTCTTCTTTGGAATAGTTTGTAGCAAGAATGATTAACTGAAACTGAGATGTGTTTTTGTGTGGTTGATATTATTTTAAGGATTTAATTGATGAAAATTAAAATCATTAGACAAGTATAATAAATGAAGTTTATTAACAGGGTAAAGCCATTACACTGTGCTTATAAATCTAAAATGATGCTACTTTACATTACTCGATTGATATGAATGTTGATAAAAATATTTCAGGTGCTTCCATTGTGATATTCAATGGTGAGATTTCAGCTGGCAAATTAAACTTTATTGTGTAAAAATGGTCTGAAATTTTGACAATTGATTTAAATTTTTCAGTATCAACGGTGAAATCCACGTCTAAATTTGTCTGGGGTATTGAAATTTCAACATGTTGGCCTGAAATTTTAAACGAATCTTTCATCTCTATTTTAATTTGTTTGTCTTTAATTTCCCTCAATATTCTCTTTAATCCTGGCAGTTTAATCTCGATCTCTCTTTCACACTGAAAGTCAAGGTCAAATATCTCTGCCTCAAGGCAATCAAAAGTTTGGGTATGTTTCATGGCGTTAAAAATATATTCCAGGTTAATTGTGTAATCATTTAAAGTAATTTGCAATGCTTTTATATTCTGTTTGTAAAGTTTCCTAACTGGAAATGAGACTTGTATGAGTACGGTATTTTCAAATGATTCAAAAAATGAAGGCTCAAGCTTTATTATTGTTAGTTGTGATAAATCAGGTGATATAAGATATATTTGAAAGATCGAGTCGACTTCTATGCTAATCATCTCTGTTTTTGTAGATTTTATCAGTTTGTCGAGTAAAATTGTGTTTTCTGGAGATAGTGTGCAATGCATCTGGGGCTAAAGAATGAGCAAATATAAAGCCAGCTTAAAGGATTTTTATGATTACAAATAAAATTATACTTTGTGATAAAGCCTATTCATGAAGGAAAACGAATCAAAAATATTAATTCATTTAAATAACAATGAAAACGCTCAAATACTACAATTAAAATCCAAAATACACTTTCCATTCCTGCTTTGATTTGTCTCTGACAAGATGCTCTGTCTTTTCGCACTCTTGTAAAAAGCTTCCCTCGTTTGCTGAATATTCCATCTCATTCTCTGAGGTGGATGTTTCTATGTCCAGCATATTCAGCATTATCAGAGTAAGGGCTTTTCTTTAAAATAAATAAAATGTATCTAAAACTAGACGCATAAAGAATGAAAATTATGTGTCAGAATCGAATGTGAAAAATAGTTTTTAAACCAGTATGCATATTTGACTTTAGGCAATGCACATAATGTGATTTGATTAGTACAAACAAAAACCATACCATTTGAAGCAAATATCATCAATAGTGGCAAACTACAAAGGCTAAGTGTAATATCATGGTTTATTTTCGTTCTTTACCTTGTTGAGTTTATTTCTAGATGCAAGTTCCTGTTCATCAATCCTCAGCCACAGCTCTCCTATTGCCTTATTTGTAGCCACTTTCTCGGCAAAGGCTGCAGCCATGATTTTATAACTGAATGAAAAAATTTCTCTAATCATAGGTAAGGCTGTGCATCCTGCTGCAACATTATGCCCCTGATTACATGGATCTTCAATATTAATCTGCGAATCTCGATTTGGTTTGTATCTTGTTTCCAGCACCGAAATAATAGTCCTTTCGAACGGAAATTCTAATCCGTAAAGTTGAAAAAAGTCCATAAATATTGTGCCAAGATTATCTTCAACACGAATATTTCCATTTTGGATCAATGGATGCAATTGGACAAAATTTAAAATCAATAGAAACTGTGCATATGAGCACAGCCCACCTCGGATGGCCTCTGATAAATGCCTTCTCTTCAAAAAATATTTCAAAAGAGTAGCTAAATACTTTAAGTACGGTCGTTCTTCTAGCTGTTTAATAACAAAATTAGCACTTTTTATACTGTCATATTTATCAATAACAATATCAACTTTGCAATTGAATATTTTATCCACACATTTAAGTACAGGCACTCTGGCATTCTTTATATGAATAATATTTCCTGTTATAATATTGTTTGATTCTATTATATTTGCAATCTTAGCAAGTATTTGATTGGAATATGGCTTGTACGAAGCATCATAGGATAGACTCCTGGGTTTTTTGATCGTTTCTTTATTCATAAGAACTGTAATGTCAATATCTGATCCATAGACCATTGTACCTGTTCTGAAACTCCCATGTGATTCTACTTGACAATCTAAAGCATCTTCAATTACTTTTTTAAATAGTTCAAAAACCTTGTTTCTGGTTTTAATCTCAGTGTCTGTGAGTTTAATTTTATTGTATGATAAAAGAAGTTCTTCATTCAATTTTTGATTGAGTGTTGGCGCTCTCTCTCCTCTGAATTTAAGCATGTGGTTGATGAGAATTGATCTGTATGCTCTCTTATTTTTTTCTCTACCCACAGAATTGCTTTTAGACTTTTCTGTTGTACTTTTAGCGTTGCTTCCACGCATCTTGGCTTAAAAATTTTCTAAATTTTTAGAATCAGAAATATAGCAACAATCTTTAAAAGAAACTTCCATTGTGGTAAGATCAAAGTGATCTATTTAAAATACTTGTGTTGATTGTATTGAAGTGAAACAAGCCGCTCCGTTTGGGTTGATTAAATTTATATTGGAAGTTAATTGAATTACTATTTACTTTATCTAAAAAAATTCCCTTGTTCAAAATGACTGTAAAATATAATAGTCATGATGATATTTTTGATAATAAATTTAATGAAGGGATCAGAGAAAGACTTTTAGACATGCTTGAAGATGATGTATTTTATCATTATGGTGTGTTTATTGCCAGAGGATGGTTAAGCTACAATCTTGAAATGATTAAAAGTCCTGTTGAAATGGCTAAATGCATGCAGAAATTGAATAAAAAGGCCAAGAAATCATATAATAAGAAAACCAAAAGTTTTGAATGGTAATATGTCTGCGGTTATAGCTACAAATGCTTAATACTGTGCTAAAAGATATAAAATTTACATAGATTAACATCCTTTATTGACTTGGAAGATTGGAATGTACTATAATGGATGCTAAAAATATCTATATTTGACTTTTTTGAAATATATTAAAATTCATTTTTACAGATGAATCTTTATTAATTATTGGTGATCTTAAAATTTGCAGCTAATTGCTGATATCAATTTATAATTGTTTAACAGCAATGTAGTTTATTGTACAGTACTAAAAAATAAAACGATTTAAAATCATTTACAATCAAGATATTTGATCGCAGGAATCTTATCGGTATTTTTAAATTATCATAAATAACCTGTGTAATACTAAACATCGACATATCATGATTTTTATCTCTTAGATGCTTATATAGCATTTATACAACATTCCATTTTTGATACTTTTATTGGTGTGCTTATGCTAATTCTTTTTTGAATTTCAGTCTCAAAAATATAGCTGTTCCTCCTTTATCTATTTTAACTATTTCTTATTCTGATTTTGGCAGTCAGTTAATTGGTAAACTTTACACTTAACAGAGCACATAAGGAATTAAGAGCTGTTTTGAAACTAAGAGAGTTTTCCAGCTCATTGTCTACATCGGAAATGCCTTTCCATTTAAGATGCTTTAAAATAGAAGTATCACCAAGATTATTAGCTTCCTTTGTATCATTTTTGAAAATATAGCATGCCTCTGTCTACTCACCTCAAGATAAATTTCAATGCCACAATGCTATATTGGTCTTTTTTACGAAGTTTCCACTCCATAGTTGGACAATGTAAATCTAAAACTGTTTTCTTTAAGGCAATGAACTATTCCTGTGTTCAAATATTGATTCATCAAACCATCAATTTCAAAAATGGATTTTCTTGCCAAGAACTTTTCCTGATAGATTTATTCATGAATGCACATGGCATATCTTCATAGCACTAATATGAAGTCTTGTGTACAGATTATAAAATATTCGGCATTATTACCAAAAAAGATTTCCAGTGATTACTAGATTGTCTAGGCATTGTTTTATTTATTCCACAAAAATTTCCTCATATTTATAATATAAATAGCCATTGCTCGAATCATTTGGAATCTCTGTTTTAAAATGTTATTTTTCTTTAAATATATTAATTACCAACAACATGATCATATCAAAGCCTAATTCTGTTTTTGTCATCTTATTTAGCTTTACAACGCTACTATAAAAGCAATCAATCCAATTCGACTTGCTAAAATAACCCATGGCATTTCTGAATGTCCCAATAAAAAGTATGTTTTTGCACAAGAAACTGCATCATTACCACAAGTGTATCTTTTGTATGTATCCAGAACTTTTTTCAATATCTTTTACTGATTGAATTTTAGATTTCTTACTATCTTTGCTTAATTTTTATTACCTACAATAGCATCTATGCTCTAAATTTGTTATTCGATCTGATTGTTTTATTAATGAATAGTGTAAATTCACATCATCACAACTTACTAGCTGATTTAAGTCATTCTTCAATCTTCCGTGAATATATTTTATTAAAATAAACAAATTTAACATCATTGTAGCTCTAGCTAGGCTGTGCAGAAGCTATAACATGCACTAATATACTCCCCAACAAAGATCGAGCTCTGAATATTCAACACCTGCACTGCATTATTAATATCCGGAGTATGAGTCTGGATAGTTATGTGCCATATTATATATGAGAATTGGAATGGCCAATTTTTTTGAATGAAGACTTTAAATTTGTTATTAGATGCTAGGTTGAACTTTGTTAAAATTAGAATTTTGAAATAAAACGACAATTTTGCAATGAAAAAAATCAGCAAATCAAAAATTTTTAAAATTAACTAATAAAATAAATATAATATATTGATAAATATGTAAAAGAAGAATAAGGCATGGCTATTGAGATTAGGCATCTTCCTTGGCTACACAATATTTTATTCCAAATTTAGATCTCAAAATTTTTGTCTGCAAATTTATTTTATTAATTTAATGTTAAATTGTAGAAATTTAGAATTTGAAGCAATCAAAAAATTTTAAACACATTAATTTTGATCAAAAAGCGATTAAAAATATTCACCATTTGTATCTATTGTTACTTTATATTGATAAATCGAATGATAAAGGTCACATTAATCGTTATAAGATTACGATGGTTTGATTGCTATTTTTAATAAATATAAAATCTTGGTTATTAACAAACACTATCTTTTAAAATAATCTGATATTTAGAGGCTATTGGGTGATAAATTTGATTGTAAATTTCTTCGAATTCTGTTTTGACTGTATCTAATTGCTTTATAAATAATCTAATAATCTCGTAGATAAGTTTAAAGTCTTATTTTTTTAGTTATATGGACACATATCTCAAAGATTCACAATATAGTTGTCTCCCATGTAGTTTTACTTTTAAAAGTTTATTTCATAACCAAATAACCACTTTCAAATTCTTCTCCACATCCTCATAATCTCTTATTTGCAATACTAAATTATGC